>NC_048219.1:55510715-55744378 GCF_002007445.2 Ailuropoda melanoleuca | reverse complement strand
TAGTAAGGAGGGCACGTATTGCATGGTGCACTGGGTGTTATACGCAACTAATGAAGCATCGAACTTCGCATTGGAATCCGGGGATGTACTGTATGGTGATTAACATAATATAATAAAAAAAATCATTAAAAAAAATTAAAGTTTATGCTAATGCAAAAAAAAAAAAAAAAAAATGAAATGTTATTATTCTTTCCCAGGACACTATATGTGAAAAATAAAAGAGGGGCGCCTGGGTGGCTCTGTTGTTAAGCCTCTGCCTTCGGCTCAGTGCGTGATCCTGGCGTGCTGGGATCGAGCCCCACATCAGGCTCCTACGCTGGGAGCCTGCTTCTTCCTCTCCGACTCCCCCTGCTTGTGTTCTCTCTCTCGCTGGCTGTCTCTATCTCTGTCAAATAAACAAATAAAATCTTAAAAAAAAAAAAAAAGAATACAATAGTTGTGAACTTTAGAACTTTACATTTCATTTTTGGACCATGTTTGGAGATTTTTTAATATTTTATAAATGTGAGCAGTTTTTTATAAGGTCAGAAAATAAGTCATAAATATATATTGCTTAGCTGTTTTTATGTTTGATGAAGAATCATATGCTCAGCAAATTGTAGAATGGATTTTTATGTGAAAAAAAAAGAAGTGATGTTCAGAAGATACCACTTAAATTAAATAACAAATTAACCTAATTTACATTTTGTGATAAGATTGCCGGGTGAGTAGATAATGGGAGGGGTGTGGACAGTATGTATGTGGCTGTCAAGAAGGCCTTTGGTAACTGGACATAATATTCTGATTATCAAGAAGAACTGTGGGCAGGGTGATAGAGCGGTCAGGTGATTCACCAGTAACTGAACAATTACATCTCAAGCTTGGTGATAAAAGACAAGATTGATATCAACCTGGCAAGAATCTCAGGGACTGCCAGAATTCTTGCACTTGGTCAGTTTTTCCCCAGCAAAATAGCAATGACGTAGAGAAGATGTAAAACCATTGCTGGCATACATGGCAAAAAGAGGCAAGAATAGCTCGTCTGTTCAGGAAGAGATTCCAGATTTAAACAGCTGTCAACAGAGCAGAATGATATGCCAAAGCAGGCAAGAATAGCATTTTATAAGAATAGACCTGGTCCCTAGGTTTATATAAAACACACCCATGCACACGTGGCAACTACACAACCACAAAGGTAAGGTAGACTTACTTTAAAAACAGTGCATGTTTGGGCAAGAGAAGAGAAAGACCCAAGGATTTTTACCAACCAGAAGTGCTGTTGTGGAGAGGATATCATGCTGTGTGGTTGCCCAAAGAGGAATGTGACCCTAGGCATACTAACTGAACGTGAAAAATCCAGTTAGAGAAGAAATTGTCCTGTTCTCTCTAGATACAAGTTAAGTCCACGGAGGCACCGTAAGGCCAGTTATAGACATCACATTTGTAAAGGAATATTGTCAGTGAAGTCAGCATCTGGGATTTTGAAGGATCCAGGAAAGATGAAGGAATTGGGGAAGTGTCACTAAAAAAAAAAAAAAAAAAAAAAAAAAGGAGAAGGAAAAGGAAAAGGAGAAGAAGAAGAAGAAAAAGGGGGGACGTAACAGTTATCTTAACATTTTAAGAATTGTTACCTGGAAACAGAATTATATTTCAGAGGTTTGGAAGTTAAAACTAGGGTCAAGGGTAAAAATTACAGAAAGAATGTTCGAACTCACAGTTGGAAGAATTTTATAAAGATTCAAGCTATTTCTCCAATGGAGCTGGCTGTCTAGTGCAGTGAGGCACGATCCCGCTTGTTGGAAGTGTTACACAGGTATTAGGTGCCCCTCATGTCTGGTGTTACTTAGGGATTCTTTCACTGCGTAGGATAGGTAGACAAACTTTGAGAATTCTTGCAAGTCTCAGAGTCTGTGACTCAACAAAAAATTTTTATTAGATTTACCTACTGATAAGATTTTTTCAAGTATGGGAAGAAAACTTGATCTCATTTTAAGTAGGCACAAGCATTAACTACTTTAATT
The DNA here is from genome assembly GCF_002007445.2 of Ailuropoda melanoleuca. Taxonomy (NCBI): domain Eukaryota; kingdom Metazoa; phylum Chordata; class Mammalia; order Carnivora; family Ursidae; genus Ailuropoda; species Ailuropoda melanoleuca. Next base: position 55,742,378 of record NC_048219.1, on the reverse strand, counting down.
GCATGGGTGTGTATCAGTTGCAAAGAACAAAAGCATCTTGCCAAAGGCCCTGTGCAATCCATTAGCTCAGGATGGGCTAATTAGAATTGGCAAGCAAACAGGATGATTCGTAGTAAGAGCTCCGGATGGTAAAAACGAGGAACTGTGAAATTGAGGTTCCAGGTTATAGGAATGTTACTCCTGTTCATTTATCTTCTTCCTCGCTATGGGCTCGGTCCTAGTGATCCCAAGAGTCAAATTTGGTTCTGTTAGTGTTAAAAAGTCTTCTTGAGGGGCGCCTGGGTGGCTCCATTGGTTAAGCGTCTGCCTTCGGCTCAGGCCATGATCCCAGGGTCCTGGCATCGAGCCCCTGGTCTGGCTCCATGTTCAGCAGGAGTCTGCTTCTCCCTGCCCCTGCTCTTGTGCTCTGGATCTCTCTCTCTCCGCCCCTCAAATAAATAAATAAAATCTAAAAAAAAAAAAAAAAGGCTTCCTGAGGAACCTTCATACTGTGTTCCATAGTGGCTACACCAGTTTACATCCCCACCAGCAATGGCGGGGGTTCCCTTCTCTCCACATCCTCACCAACACTTGTCTCTTCTTGTCTTTGATTTTGGAATGACTATGTTGTACTCATGAAATTAACGTCACATTTTGTGTCAACAATACCCAAGTAAAAAATTTAGAAAAATAAAAAGTCTTCTTGCACTTGGGCAAATATCTACACATATCTTTAGACTACTCTTCTATTCACTTACCTGACCGCTCACTCATTAATAAAGATTAAGTGCCACTTTATGTCAGGCACTATGCTAAGAACTGGGGATACAAAAGTAAACTGGCTGAATATAGTGCTGGTCCTTGAGGTCTATCTGGGCTAGTGGAGAAAAGGAGCATAAAAATGAAAACAAATGTTTGCAGCCTTGCTGGCGCTAGAATAGAAATATGTGGACGGGATAGGGCTCAGATGCTACTCCTGCCATTGACGTCTTTTTCACTTGGTTCCTTCTGTACAGCTCTGTTCTAAAACACTCCCGTTCCTTTAAAATCCTCTGGAATTCCTTAAGGAACAACAGAACATTCCTGCATCTCCTGTAACTCTGGAATCTTAGTATTTTTTCACTCTTTTTGAGACTCTTGAGTTTGATTCTGACCATCTTCAACCCTGGAGAGCACGGTCAGCACAGGAATGGCTAACACATGAAGTCAAGCACTGATCTGTATACTTTATGAATAATCAGTCATTTGGCCCTTTCAGCAACCCTAAGAGGAGTGGGTATTCTTATTCTCTTTATGTTATGGGTAAGGGAGCGAAGTAAGGTACAGGTGGGTCAAATAGGTTTCATAAAAAGTGCCCAAGGGTACCCAAAAGCAAGTGGTGGGTCTTGGATTTGAACCCAGCAGTCTGACTTTTGAGACCAAGCTGTGAAAACACTATGTAGGTTTTCCAAATAGGAGATCACAAAAGGTCTTTCCTGGAGCAATCATAAGAGATGATCGTGACAATGACCTTGTGCTCAATGCTGCAGTGGAAGGCCTTGTATTCCTTCTTTCACTTGGGCCTCCCCAGCCCCGGGGACGGAGATTTTATTGCCTCTGTTTTACAGATGAGGAAGCAAGGCTTAAGAGTTTAATTATCCAAGTTTACCTAACTAGTAAATCCTTCAGTATATGTATGTCATTAAGTAAAAATACCAGGTAGTCATTATACACAATAATAAACACGTTTGTTTCAGGAAAATAAAAAGATACATGTTGAAAGAGGAAGCATTTAAGTGTTTTTCCTGGGGATGGTTAAAGGGATAAGAAGATGAGCCTTTGGTTATTTGACTATTTGACTTTCATGATGTCTTTAGTTCCACAATTTGAGTAAGACAGTATTCCAGACTTTTTTATTTGCCCTTTATTGAATTTAGTTTAGGGTGTTTGGTTTGTAAAAAGATGGTCTAATTCAAGGAGTCCTTTAACCTTTGAATGGTCTTTCTTAGCATCTGTATTTATGTGATTTGGATGTTTCTTCGTCACTTGTTAACAATTTACAAATTATTTGTTGTTTACATATATTTTTTTAAGATTTTATTTATTTATTTGACAGAGAGAGACAGCCAGCGAGAGAGGGAACACAAGCAGGGGGAGTGGGAGAGGAAGAAACAGGCTCCTAGCGGACAAGCCTGATGTGGGGCTCGATCCCATAATGCCGGGATTAGGCCCTGAGCCGAAGGCAGACGCTTAACAACTGCACCACTCAGGCGCCCCAGTAAAAGTAACTTTTTAAACAGAGGGTTCTTTCAAACAATGATGTAATATGGCTTATGTGAGTTTGATTTACCTGCATGTGGAAAAACATGGACTATAAGAAGAGCCGCAGACTCTTCATTCTGAATTATAAGAAACTATCCCAGTTCAGAAGAGGAGTCCTTGGCTTCCCAGGTACCTGTGATAACATGGTTTACAGACCCATTGGGTGAGATGTGCACTGGGAGTTGTCTCATCTTTCTTTTATTGCAGTACAAGGTATGGTGCCTGATCTCAAAGGTGTTGGGTGTATCCTATGCTAGGCATCTAGCCGGTGGGTTGGGGGACAAGTTGAGAGTGTTCTTCCTATCTAGTAATTGCTGTGTTTCCTTCATGATCCCCCTCAAACCCTGCTTTCTCCATCAGGTCTTCAATCACCCCAACATGTGGAGATTTCTTCTCTGCATTCCTATATTATTCCCCCATTCCATTCATTTACTATATGTCATTTACTGCCTTAATGGTAATTTATTTTTATGTGTGTGCCCTTTCTGCCCTACTAGAGAGCAAACACTTTAAGGCCAGGAACTGTATCTTATTTGCCCAACACTTATTGCTGAGATTAATAAATGTGTTAATGATTACCGGAAGACACAAGAAAAGAAAAAGCACATTAGCATTTTGTATAGGAGTTCTTCAGTGGGGAGGAAGCATGTTTATGACTGGCAGCACAGATTGGAACCATGATCATCTTGCCCATGGGGAAATGTGATGATTGGTTAGGTCGTATTGCTCTGTTAGCACAGACAGTCCTCACATTTAAGTTGGCTCCTTGCTTTCCAGGATAAAGTGGTATAAACTAAGTTCAATCTAATTTTCTGTAGAAACAATGCCTTAAAGGGGAACTGTGTTCCCACCCAAGGGCCTGAAATGTTCAATCTTTCTCTAGGAGATTTTTACCAATACTTGATTTTATCAACTCTGAACTAAATATTTGTATATAACATAAAGTAAGTGTATGTATTTGAAGTGTGCATGTATATGCATATGTGTATGTCCCTGCATTATACAGGGTAAATAGAGTAAGCAGTTGTATGTTTTAAGGTTTAATTTAGTTTATTTTCAAATACAGAGGTGTAAGAGGCAGAAATAACTGGAAGACAGAGAGGAGAACCTCAAACGCTCTTTGCAGGAACTGTCAGGGCCTTAGGCCAGGTGATGCGCACAGTTTGGGTGGAGACTGTTAGAAGTTGTTTCACACATTAGCAAGAATAAAAAGGGTATAACTGTTCAGGAATGAATCAGTGAAACATCATTGCAAATCAACTTCCAGTTAGCCTAGAATTGCCTATAAAGTAACCAACGATATATGGGTGAAATGGGCTTTTTTTGAGTAACTGAAACCGCATATATCAGTTGTGCTCATGACGAAGTTAATTTTGAATTCCAACCAACCAACTTGAACAGTTTGCAAACAGACCATTGAGTGAATTCACAAGGTGGGTCTCCTGTGGGGCCTTGCACTTTCCTTGATGGCACGGAAATGTGAGCAGGGCTGACTGCCTGGGAAATGTTCTGTCTGAAACCAGTATATGGGGATGAGTCGTCTAGTGAAAACCCAGCAGGGAGAATATTTAATTTTCTCCTGTGGTATCTCTACTTCCTGTCTGTGACATTCCAGCTTTCCTTGCTTGCTTTCTTGAAAACTGAGCGCCTACCAAGCATCCAGTCCCGGTCAGGTGTCAGGAACCCAAGGTGACCGTGGCAGCATTTCTGCCCTGCAGGTGCTCTCAGTCTCACTGGCTGTTAGAGGGACAAGCCACTCATGGTGTCTGATTTGACAATAAGCATCTGGAGAGTACCATGGAAACATGGAATGGGGGAACATCTGACTTGGCCTGGGTGGGGGGGTGGGGTGGGGAAAGCTGTGAAGAGCAGGTGACAAATGAGCTGAACTTGAGAGAATAAGGAAGAGCGTACCAGGCAGTAAAGGTGACAGAGGGAAGAATGTGAGCAAAGCATAGGTGTCACTACTCCCTTCCTTCCTTCCTCCCGTTGGCCTGCCCTCCCTCTTAATTACCAAGGGGTTTTGATATTCAATACCTGGCAAGTCCAGTTACAATTTCGTGCTGAATCAGAACATTAGAGACCTCCCAGCCACAAGAAGAGACTGACCTTGGCCAAGAACTTTTCTCCCTGAGAGTTGCATAAGGTACTTCTAGACGTGTCTGGCTCCGGAGACATTCTTTCTCCTGAGATGCTATCACCTTCAGTCAAATTTCAGTAAAGCTGTTGCGGATCCAAGGACCATAATACCTTTTTAAGTGACTTTGGTTTAGGGCTTAACTCAAAGAGCAAGCTTTTTTCTCCCATTTCCGGGTTCTCACGGGATAACTTAATGGCCTCTCCATATATGTCTTGCAGTGGCCGTCTTTCCTTCCATCATTACCTTTTACACGTATTCTATTTATGTCCTCCAACCTTACTTTGCTATATACATAAGCCACCCATTTCCTCATATTTCTCCTATCAAACTTTGCAAATTTGCTCCATGCAAACTAGAAATATGTTTCCAAATATTGTTTTTTCTTTTTCTGTTTTTTCTTTTTCTGATGGCATAGTTGATCCATTATAGTAAGTTTAATTAGGTTGTCCTTTACCAATAATTTTTTTTCTTGAGTATAAGCTTGACCAATAATGGTTTTTCATAAGCTCCTATAGGCCTATGCCATTTGGTATTACCAAATTACATTTTACACGAGTCTACGGACTATATCAGAATTGGAGACTTTTCCTTTCCAGCAGAAGGATCCCCAAGAAACCATTCTCTCAGTGGGATGGAAACAGATATGGTCATCAAACTTTTGGATTGGTGGATGAGAGTTAAGGCCCGGGTTTGTATAAAATCCAGTACTTTGCACATTTGCCCTGAGTAGGAGAATCCCTTAGAATATTTGTTAAATATTTGGATCCTTGGGGTGCACTCCAGAGTCCTAAAATCAGAACCTCCAGAAGGGAACGAGAAAGTACCATATACATGGAAGGTGTCTGCAGGTGAATTAAATGGGCAAGGGCCTCACCTTCTTGTTTACTTTCCAGCTGGGGTGACAGGCAATTAGTAAGTCAGTCAATCAACCAGGCAACTAATAAACAAGAAAAGTGCAGAGAGTGATACAAGAAAACCAAGCAGAATAATATTTTAGGGAATGGCTGGGCTGGGCACTACTGTATATGGCACAAAGGAAGACCTCTCCAAAGGGCACACTTGGTGCTGACACCTAAACTGTGAGGAGGAGCTGGTGACGTCAAGAACTGGGGAAGGGCTCGTGTCCATCTTGTTTACCTCTGTGTTCTGGTTAATTTGCACTATCATCAGCTCCTCTTGGGGCTCAATAAATTTTTGTTGGATGATGTATGCTCTTGGAGGGAGAGGGAAGTGACCATTTGGGACCTTTTGGCCCAGTGTACAGCATAGTATGTCTTCCTTTCTTTACCCTGTCCCTCTTGTGATTAATGTACAACTAATGGAAAATGTTTTTTAATTAACATTGCAATAACAAACCTCACATTTTACACAATTGATTTTTACTGGTTCTACTTCAAAGGTTATGACATGGTTTTACCATTTGATAACTTCTCATACTCTCTCTATGCATTTTTCCTATTTAATAAACTACCCATAGGTAACTTGGAGTGAAACACCCATTAAGAGATTTGTTGGGAGAAGCAGTCTTGACCTTCTTGTTTCTCAACTACATAGGATCAGTCTTATGCCATTTCTTACAGTAGAAATCTAGTGCATGCAAATACATTTGTTCCCAAAATAGAAACAAAACTATGGTAAGAGCTTATTATATAAAAAAAAAAAAAAGATTGGCTCCTAGCAAAAAATTAAAGACAATAATGAAAGAGGTAAGGAAGAAGGTAAATAGCACCTGAATCATGTTGCCTAGAGATTATATTTGCTAGGGTATTTGGATATACCGTACATTTTGTGGTCTTTTCTAAGTGCACACATGTACATGCACAAATATATCTTGTTCTTTTTTTTAAAAAGATTTATTTATTTGAGAGAGAGCGCAAGTGCAAGCAAGGGGAGGGGCAGAAGGAGAGGGAGAGAGAGAATCTCAAGCAGCCTCCTCTCTGAGCATGGAGCCTGATGCAGGGCTCAATCTTACAACCCTGAGATCATGACCTGAGCCAAAACCAAGAATTGGACGCTTAACTGACTGAGCCACCCAGGTGCCCCTTAATTCTTTTTAATCAGAATGGATTAATACTATATTCATAGTGTTTTATAACCTGTGTTTTATGTAAATTCAACAATATATTATGAATATCTTCTACATCAATGTTGTTTTCAATACTACTGTTTATATCAATATTATTGTTTTCAATTATTTCAATGTTTCAACAATATTATTTTTAATATATAAAAAATATTGTTTATATTGAAAACAATGTAATAATACCTACACTGCCATAGGGTATTCCTAATATTTGTATCTTCTTTTTAAAAGATTTATTTATTTATTTTAGAGATAGAGACAGCATGCTAGAGCATGCGTACAAGCGGGGGGTGGGGGGCAGAGGGAGAGGGGGAGAATCTAAAGCAGACTCTCCACTGAGTGCAGAGCCGGACAGAGGCTCAATCTCACCACCCGGAGATCGCGACGTGAGTCGAAACCAAGAGTCAGATGCTCAACCCACTGAACCACCTAGGAGCCCCTGCATTTCTATCCTTTGAAAAACTCAACCCATGGTGACACTGTAGAGGATGGTAATTTCAACTCTTGTGAAGACCATTAGGCAGTATGCCCTTACAATATCTCATGCATACCCTGCATGGTAGTCATTTACTCCTCTGTGTCCTTTGACTTGCTATTCCCAGTGATTAGCATAGTGTGTAACCGTTCACAAACACTCACTGTGTGTTGATTGAATAAACATTGGTATCTGAGAGCATTCTGGGTGTCCCCACCCAGATACCAGTTTCTGTTAGAATCATGTGACATGCCTCTTAAATTTACCACAGAATTTTCTCTCTCTCACTTGGCACCATAGAAAGCATCCATGTTTGCCTTTCTCCTTAGTTACTTGGATGTTCATTGGCCATGACTGGAGGAAGAACTGAGTGAAACCCAGAATCATCAAATGTGAGAGCCAAAAGGAACCTTGCAGTTCATTCTAATCCAATCCCATTAATGGACAGATGAAGAAACTGGGAGCAGAGAAACAATGACCTTTTAAAAAGCATACTCTAGGGGCACCTTGATGGCTCAGTCAGTTAAGCGTCTGGCTTTGGCTTAGGTCATGATCCCAGGGTCCTGGGATCGAACCCCACATTGGGCTCCTTGCTCAGTGGGGAGCCTGCTCCTCTTTCTCCCTCTGCTGCTCCCCTTGCTTGTGCTCTCTCACTCTCTCTGTCAAATAAATAAATAAAATATTTTTTTGAAAATTATTAAAAAGCATACTCTAGGGTCTGGATTTGAATTGCAATCCCTTCATGTTAAGTACCAACTATGTGAATGGTGCTTGGCTAAGCACTGGGCATCTCAACTTGAGTAAGATACAAAAGGGGTCTTTCGGAGTATGTCAGCCTAGCAGGGCAGCCAAATGCATGCAGAATTAGGACCAAGTGTAATAAGTTGCGTGTGTGTGTGCATTCACATGTGGGTACACAACAGCTACTAAAGCACCCTACTGGATGTGTTTATGAATTACCTTAGGAAGCACAGCAGGAAAGGTAACCCACACTATCTGAAGTCAGAACTAACATTTTCTGTTGGACACTCCATGTATTATCTCATTAGATTCTCACAAAAATCCTGTCAGGTCGGTATCATCATGCTCATTCCATAGCTTAGAAAATGGTGGGAGGCCCAAGAAGGTGAATGGCTTTGCCCATGGTCAACTCATCCAAGTGTAAGCATCATGACAATATTCAGTCTTACTAGCTGGCACATGGTAGGTGATTGCTTAGTAAATATTGATCTCCAGCCTATGCTCTTTCTACTATAACAGGGATGGTTAAGTGGGTTTCATCTCAAGGGCAAATTCCATCTGATTGCTAGAGGCTGCTTGCAGCTGTGCTATGAAGGATTCAAGGCCATGCGTAGATTCTGACGCAGGTAGTGTGGTTGATTGATAATGGCGGCCAGGGGCATGGGATGGGAGGTGATAGCTCTTGTGTCAAGACATTGTAGTTCCTAAGCTATAACATGCTCTTTCTCCACCAGGTACAACTTTCTCTAAGTCAAGTCCTGCTCCTGCTAATTCATGTTCCCTTCCTCTGAGCTCAGAATGGTGTTTTGTGCCATCTGGGTGGCCAGAATCTTGTATACTATTCAAGTCAACTTTCCTGTGCAGTGTCCCATACTATAGTCCTTTCGAAAATTTTCAACCACATTGAAGATACCCCTTTAACATCCCCTCAGAACCTTGATCTGTGCCAATGACCATTTATATGATAAAATATTATATGCCTATAGGGGCACCTGGGTGGCACAGCGGTTAAGCGTCTGCTTTCGGCTCGGGGCATGATCCCGGCGTTGTGGGATCGAGCCCCACCTCAGGCTCCTCCGCTGTGGGCCTGCTTCTTCCTCTCCCACTCCCCCTGCTTGTGTTCCGTCTCTCGCTGGGTGTCTCTATCTCTGTCGAATAAATAAAATATTTAAAAAAATATTATATGCCTATAGCTTAATATGCTTACAATTTTAGGTAGGGTACAGCAGAGACCTCCTTAATCCAAAGGAGTGACTCCAGCAAGAATTTCCAATCCTTGGGCAGACTAGTTGGGATCTGTCCACCTTTAAAATCATACCCAGCCAAGAGCTGTTACTTTGCCAATACACGCAGCTGACCTCACACCTTTTCTTAGATGCTGGAGAGCCCTTGATGTAAAAGTTAGTGAGGTACTAGGGTACTGTTGGTCCATACATATTATGCTTAAAGAGGAATTTGGAGGTGGAGTTGGTGTTCTCTTCCTTATTCAGTTTATGATTTCCAGCTGTTGTCCAGAGTGAAACACTAGAATTAGGTCTAGGCTGTGGTTCTAGCTGCTCTATGCCTCTCCTTTCAATTTTATCTCGTAACCCCTTGGCACTGAGATTTTCAATTTTCCAAATCTGGCCACAAACTTAAAACAAGTGTCTAAAACCAGTTGTTAGAGTCAAAAGAGCCAACAGAAGTGACAATAGTGTTAAATGAATCATTTGTGGAATGTTTAACTGCTCATCTTCTATTTGAAGTGTCTTAGTGTTTCCTTGCTTTCTGTAGTAAAAATAAGTCAGGTTTACTAAAAGTACATATTTTCATTCCTTTCACTTATGTGACAATCTATTTTCTGAATTATCGGATTTCTGAAACACTGTGGGTAAACGAATATGAATTTAAATGCAAACCACAATCTAGAAGTGTTATTTTGAAATTATTGAACAAATTCTTTGCTATCCTGAGAGCATTTCCACTTATATATTCTTAGTGTGTGATTTGCACATTTATAACACTTCTGATCAAGGATAGCTTTTTACTTTAAGATTTTACTTTGAAATTAAATTTCTTTTCAAATAAGAAGAGAGCGCTTCCCTTGAATGAGGTTCACAACCTGATTTTTATGTAGAGTTGTAATTTTCTATTTTAGTAAATCAGACAGCCCTGTGGCTTACTAGGTTAGCATTATTGCCTGTGCCCTGCCACTTTTTCCTGGACTAAAAACAAAGAAAAACAGAGTGAACATATTTAAAATATATCCTCTTGTTTGATGAAATGGGTAGTCCATGCGCCAGCATGTGACTATTCTGTGTGAGTGATTGCTTTTATTGTTACAGATGTTTCATTTGTGTGCCACTCACAGGTCAGGATTTTTTTTAATTGCATGTGTGAATTTTTAAACAGATGAAAATATGGGTACAAGTCTGACTAGTGGAACAGAGAAGTGTGAGTCCTGCAGAACAGGTTTCGTGCACCTCAAAGTCTTCTTCTTCTGCACATCCTGTCACCAAAACCCCAAGAATGCTGAACTATCTTAATTACATTCCAGGGAGAGGCCCTTCTTCCAGATGCCGCTGGTGTTCTTCTTTCTGATTTCCTATATATGGTGGAAATGAAGTATTAGCCAGAGGATTGTTGAGATACTTTGAAAACTTCCAAATAAGAGAGGAGGGTTGTTATAGACTGTCTAACATGATATTGATTAGGGACTTAGAAAGATTTTTTATTTCATTTGTCACCAATGTTTTCATCTGTAATTCTGTCTTCTGAAGTGTTAGACATTCCTTAATTTGATATTTCTGATTACCTTAAATTGCAGTCATTAAATATCATTTCAGCACTGTAATCGCATATTCTAGTATATGATTCACTGTGCTTTAAAAATTAACATTGAACTCATGGTACTGGTTTTTGAGTATAGCACTGAAACTAGTTTATTTAATTACCAGAGGAAAGCTCATTTATAGTCTAATTGGACAATTAGTGAGTCTCTTCAACAGGTACTGAAAGAACACAGTGCCTCATTAAAATAAAACCTAATTGCTTCCTGTCACTGTAACTGACCTGTCACTTGGCAATAGAAGGAAATTAGATTTGTTATCCAAGTGTAATCATCATGACAATATTCAGTCTTACTAGCTGGCACATGGTAGGTGATTGCTTAGTAAATATTTATTAATGGAAGGACATATGGCCGAAGTGCCCACCTAATGGTGATGACTCGTGAGTCAACATTTCAGTCTGGAGCTCTCAGAGTGCCGACCGACTGCCTACTACACGGCTCTGGCTTGCGGAGCACAGGTGCTGCACTTACCCGATGCCTCAAACTGAACACCGTCTCATCCTTCTGAACCTGTCCCTCCGCTGCCTCTCTGCTTGATTATCAGAACCACGCGCAACCCCGTCATCACTCCCTCAGTTCCCACAGCCAGTTCTTATCAAGTCCTCCAGTTTCTTCCTCCTTATCATCTGCTCATAAGCATCTGCTTCTTTCCATCCCCGCCAGCACTGCTTTTCCCATCCTTATTCTCACCTGAATTTTAGCCAGTCTTCGGGTGAGTCTCCCTGTCTAGGCCAGTGGTTCTCATGCTTTGCTCTATGGAAGTATTCCCCAGGGAGCTAGCTCAACCTGGAAATGCCTAGATCTTACTTCCATCAGTTTTTCACTTGGTAGGTCTGAATGGGGCCCAGAAATCTGAATTTTGAAGAACCCCCCACCCCCGGTGGTTCTGATGCAGGTGGGAGCAGACTTCAAGCTCCCTTACCTCTAGTCCATCCTGAGCACTGAAAGCTTTGCTCTAAAATAAAAGACTTACAAGTGTTCTATAGTTTTCAGAGTACAGATCCCTTACCTTTTTACCTCTTTGGTTAGGTTCATTCTTAGGTATCCTGTGATTTTTGGTGCAATTGTAAATGGGATCAATTCCTTGATTTCTCTTTCTTCCACTTCATTGTTAGTGCATAGAAATGCAGCTGACTTCTGTGCATTGATTTTATATCCTGCGACTTTGCTGAATTCATGTATAAGTTCTAGCAATTTTTTGGCAGAGTCTTTTTTTTTTTTTTGAGAGAGAGAGAGAGAGCATGAACAGTGGGGAGGAGCAGAGGGAGAGGGAGAAGCAGACTCCCTGCTGAGCAGAGAGCCTGATGCAGGGCTCAATCCCAGGACCCCAAGATCGTGACCTGAGCCGAAGGCCGATGCTTAACCAACTGAGCCACCCAGGTGCCCCTGTGGAGTCTTTTGGGTTTTCTACAGAGTATCATGTCATCTGCGAAGAGTGACTGATTACTGAGGCTGGGACTTCCAGTGTTATGTTGAACAACAGTGATGAGAGTGGACCTCCCTGTCATGTTCCTGGGAGAAGGTATTTGCAAATGACATATGAGATAAAGGGCTAGTATCCAAAATCTATAAAGAACTCATCAAACTCAACACCCAAAAAACACAAAATCCAGTGAAGAAATGGGCAGAAGACATGAACAGATATTTCTCCAAAGATGACGTGCCAGTGGCTAACAGACACATGAAAACACGTTCCATGTCACTCGGCATCAGGGAAATACAAATCAAAACCACATACCACCTCACACTGGTCAGAGTGGCTAAAATTAGCAAGTTAGGAAACAACAGAAGTTGTTGAGGATGCAGAGAAGAGGGAATCCTCTTACGCTGTTGGTGGGAATGCAAACTGGTGCAGCCACTCTGGAAAACAGTATGGAGGTTCCTCAAAAACTTAAAATAGAGCTACTCTACGACCCAGCAATGGCGCTACTAGGTATTTATCCAAAGGATACAAATGTAGTGATTCAAAGGGGCACATGCATCATCCCAGTGTTTACAGCAGCAATGTCTGCAATAGCCAAAATATGGAAAGAGCCCAGATCCATTAACAGATGAATGGATAAAGAAGATGTGTGTGTGTGTATGTGAGAGAGAGCGTGCACGCACACACACACACACACGTGCACACGCGATAATGGAATATTACTCAGCCATCAAAAAGAATGAAATTGTGCCATTTGCAATGATGTGGCTGGAACTAGAGTATATTATGTTAAGCAAAATAAGTCAGAGAAAGATAAATACCATTACGATTTTACTCATGTGGAATTTAAGAAACGAAACAGATGAACATAGGGGAAGGGAAGGAAAAAGAAAATAAGATGACAACAGAGAGGGAGGCAAACCATAAGAGACTCTTAACTAGGAAACAAACAGGATTGTTGGAGGGGAGGGGGGTAGAGGGGTGGGGTAACTGGGTGATGGGCATTAAGGAGGGCACTTGAAGTAATGAGCACTGAGTGTTATATGCAACTGATGAAACACTAAATTCTATCCCTGAAACTAATAATTCACTATATGTTAACTAAATTGAATTTAAATACTTTTTTTTTTTAAAAGGAAACACCTTATCCATGCCCCGTTGAAAACCTTCCAAGAACTAGCATTCTATAGCAGTTTTCAAACAGCGGTCAGTGGCACTCCCATGGGAGCCTCAGTGTGTGTACACATGTGAGGGGGTCGTAGTGTGAAGAGGGGTGTGGATGCTGCTGTCAAGGGCTTTACTCAGCTTCTCCTCACCCCTGCTCCTCATCTCTTTCTTTAGTCAGAGAAGCTTGGATTTTGAACTTTAACAAGAGATTTCCTTTGGGAAGTGTTTCTCTACTTTTTAAAAAACTGATTTGGAAAACCCCTGATCTATAGAAGTGCCTTAGACTTTTTTTTTTTTTTAAAGTCAGGACCCACGATAAGAAATTGTGTACATTCTATATCATGGCCCAGTGAGCACACACCTTTTTGTGTGTAACTGAAACAAGTTTCATGAAACGTGCCCTTGCTATACTTGATCCACTCTGATGTCTTCTGTTCTGTTCTATTTCATCTTCCAGAAAATTGCTGGTTGCAACCCACTAAATTGATTTCACAGCTCACTAATGAGTGGCAGTTGAGACTGGAAAACCTCTGATCTAGCCTTTCTCAAAGGGATTCCTTTATGAACCATGGGACATAGAAATATTTCTTCATCTTCCTAAGGATGCTGTATGACTCCTACCGTTCTAGATGCTTGGAAGAGAAGTTAATTCAGTACATACAAGGGACACCTGAGGGCAAAGGCTCTGGGGTCTGCTCTTTACAGTAAATCCAAACTCCTGAGTGTTGAGTGCAGGGCCCTTGCTCAGAGGTGCCTGAGTGTGTGTGTGCGTGTATGGGGGCAGGGAGTGTGGTATGAAGGTGACAGTGAATAGGCAACTTGGGTCTGCCCCAGGTCGTCTCTCAGATTTCACTATACTTCCTCAGTCACCTCTCTGGCTCAACCATCCTGGACTATCTGGAATCCCCCCAGTGCACCCTGCAGTGCCTCACCTCTGCACGGCTGTTCTTAATCGTCAACGCTCTGCTCGCTCAACTGGCTGTCACTTCACCTGAGACCTTCCTTGACCGTAGTCAGAATCGTCACACGTCGCATCCAGGTTCCGACCTGACGCCGTTCACAGCAGCAGACGCTGCGGCGGGTGCGGTACGTCGCCTGGGGAGGTCTAAGAGGAAATCTCGCTCACCTTTCACTGCATCTCTGCTCCTGAGCGTGTGGCTCCGTACTCAGTTCCGAGGATGCGGGCTGCCTATGAAGCACAGCCCACCCCCTTAGGGAGCTGAGAACAGGCCTGAGACAGAGAATATATGTATTGAAAACTACCTCCGGTTTAGCCCCGTACCCAAGAGTTTGGTGGGGGCGTCAGGCCTAGGTCCAAATTATGACTTCTGCATGGTGGCTTCTGGACCCAGGACACGATCTTGAGCTGCTTCTGCACTTCAGATCACTGTACGTAAGACTGGGAGTGGCAGCCTCACAGGCCTGTGAGTTTTAAATGACCAGCGCGCGTATCGTGCTGAGCACACTGGCCGGCCCAGTGCTCTTGGGAGATGTGAGAGTGGATGAAGCAGGTGACGTGCTCAGCACCGTGTGGCTGTTATGGGGGAAAGTGCTTCACGAGTCGAGAGGAAGGAATGATCGCTGTGGGTTGGACAATGGGAGAGGTCCAGTGGAGGAGGCAGAATTTGAGCTAAGCTTGGAAAGAAAAGTAGACCTTAGATTAGGAGGCAGGAAGGCATTCCTGGCAGGACAAACCGGAAAGCCAACAGAGGCCAGAGGGGGACGTGCTTGCCTTGCCTGTGGTCTAGTCGCGCTGCTAGTGTCCATACATTTATTTATGTATGTGATGTGCTCAAACATTTTTCCAAATGGAAGCTGAAGGTATTGCTCTCTAGAGAGGCTTATTTTCTTATTTTGAAGAACTCTGCCCCCCTCTCTCTTTTCCCTGACTTTTTGCTAAGTCTCTATGGAGTCTACAATTTTGCTGACAGGGTCGGCCTGAATAAACTGTTTTGAGTCAGCGTAGAGAAATGGTTTACAGAACTGGCCGTGCATCATCACCAACCAGGGAACTTTTTCATCCTATAGATTTCCGCATCCCACCCCAGAGGGTCTAACTGTGGGACCAGGGAATTTGCATTATTTTTTAAACTTTTTTATTTATTTATTTGCGAGAAAGAGCAGACACGCATGAGCAAGGGGTGGGGCAGAGGGAGAGGGGGAGCAGGCTCCCCACCCCCCAGCCCTGTTGAGCGGGGGAGCCTGAGAGCCGAGGACCCTGGGATCACGACCTGAACTGAAGGCAGATGCTTAAGCCACTGAGCCATCCCGGCGCCCTGGGAATCTGCAACATTCAGGAGCTGCCCTGGTAATTCAGATGACCAGCCAGGGTTGGGGACAGCTAGCTCAACGTATTCACCTCCACCAGTTTGCAGCCATGCCGTCTGGTAATTGTGTCCGGGAAACGAACAAGTGAAATTTGTTTGAATTTTATTGGGAGCCGAAATTCATAGTTTTGTAGAATGTAGTGATTTTCTACTTGGAAAAGAATTCAGAAACCACTTCACCCTATCTCTCATTTGGGAGAAATGCCTTCCTTTTATACATCTCAGGATGATCCAGGCAGGGGAAGTATGCTGCTTTGAGAGGCCCTCTGCCCACTCAACAACCAGTTCCCCTCCTAAATAGCTTCGTATACTTAGCACTCTTATCTCCACATTTTGCCTCTTTGTACTTTTCCCTCTGTTTCAGGGTGACCTTCTGGAATGGCCCAGGACAAGTCTATGTGTCCTCTTTCTATTTGATGGCCTTTCAGGCTTTTGAGGCAGTTAGCACATTGTGTCTTTCCTAAGCCTTTTCTTCTCCAAAGGGAACATACTTGACTTTTTCCACTGGTTCCCAAATAGACACCTTACCTGTGAATGCCTGATTAAAAAAAAAAGAAAAAAAGTGATTAGGACTTGTCATGACCTCTCTTTGAAAACTCTGCTTATTCCCAGCTGGCATGGTCTGAGCATTGAGTCTAAATACTCAAAAAAACATTTCCATTCTTTTTTTCTTCCAGAACTTCTTGGAACTTGATAGGGGACTGACTGATCTATATTTCCCTATATTTCCCAGGCTCCATCATCTCCCCCCTTTGTCAGAAACAGGCCAGTTGCCTATCTGTTTGTTTATGACATCCCCCGCATTCTCTGAGAATTTCTCCGAGGTTGCAGATTCCCAGGGCCAAAACCATTCCCGACATGTTCTCCTTCTAAATTGTTTGGGGGCCTCATATCTAGCTGCCGACAGACAGTAATCCCCCCCGCCCCGAACGAAGTGTTAGATGAACCTTGCCCTCTGCTGAGATGTGTTTGGTGGGGAAGTTGGCTGCCAGGTGGAGGAGTCAGGAAGCCGTGTCTCTCCCAGGGTTACTGTCCCGTGTGCGGCCATCTCCTCAGACAGCATGCCGGAGCACGGGCTCTCTGGCAGCGGAGGGTGTCTGGGCCGCTTGTCAAAGAAGACTTGCCTTCTGTTGTTCTTGGAAACAGTATAAAGGAAAGGTCAGCAGATTTTTGTTTTCTCTTACTCCTACGGCCAGCCTATATTTTTGTTGGAATTCTTTCTCCCTTCTTTCCTCCCCTCCCTCCGTCCCTTCCTTCTTCCCTCCCGCCATCCCTCCCGTCCTCCCTTCCTTCCTTCCTGACAGAAAATCTTTATGCTAGCAAACCAAAGCATGACTTAATTGTTAGATACGCAGCTTCACAAGCAGATGTGACGTACCATAGATGGGACTCTGAAAGCCAAATTACCCTTCTCCCTCCCCGATCACTCACTTTAGTAATAAGATTCTCCGTCTGTTACTGAACAGCCAGCATGTGGACAGGAGCACAGCCTTTGGGGCCAGGCTGCCTGGGTTCAAATCCTGGCCCTTCCATTTAGCAGCTCTGTGGCTTTGAGCATGTGACCTTGCTTCTCTGTCCTTTAGTTTCCTCAAGTTTAAAAAGAGAGTAGCATTAGTATTTTATTAGGTAGTGTTCAAATACTTCTAGGGCTGCCATGAAGACTAAATGGTTAATGCACATAAAATTCTTAGAACAGTGCCTGGCATATATAATCATTGCTCAATGAAAAATTTGTCAAGTGTTGATTGAATGAATTATTGTATGTAATTCAATGCAAAGGGAAGATACACATGAATTACTGCATTGTGACAAACAAGACATCAGTTTGGAGACTTTATTTAGAGCGTTTAGGTCCCCTGACTAATGTAAAGCAGAGTTTCATGCTGGGCGGCAGGGAAGCTTTTATGATTTAAAAAAAATTGATTTTAAAAACAGTTTTTAGGAAAGCATATTGGCAATTTACTTTTATCCTTTTTTGACATGTGTATGTGTGGAATATATCATTCAGACAAAATGATAAACGACATATGTACAGTATAAAGAATACTTAAAAGAATTTTTAAAAAACTTTAAAAATGCCTATATACCTGCCACCCAATGTAGCAGAATATCTCTAATATCTTCAGCATCACCTGTGTGGACCCTCTCTTATGGAGAAATAACCGTAACATAAATTTCATGTTAATCATCTTGCTTTTCCTTATCGTTTGTACCACATACAGATCTAATATTAGACATCAACTTGTTTAGATTCACCTGTTTTTAAAAAACAATACAATTAACATTGAATTTGATTGTCAGTATATTTGGATTCATTTCCAGTATCTTCTTTTGTTCTTTCTTTGTCCCACTCTTCTATGCTTGACTCCTGTCCCCCTTTATTTATATTAAGATCTTGTTTTCCTTTTCTTTGGTTCCATCCTTCCCCTTCCATTAGTTTGGAAATTTATTAAATTTAATTAAATTTTGACATGCATATTTAACAAAGTATAAAGTTAATCAATATTTTTCCTCTTTCCTGTTAACACAAGGACATTGGAACTCTCCCACTGAATTTCTTTGGAATTATGCAATTTCACACAGAAAGGAGTCTTCACATCAAAATTGGCAGCAAGAGCTTTTGATGTCTGGTTTGTTTATTTCTTGCCTCTTGACAACATAGTAACCTTCTCTCGGGAAGAGCAGAGAACAAAAGTATTACTGTTAGGGGAAATACAGACCATTGGAGCTGGAGGGGGCCTTCAAGATTATCTAAACTAGTGTTTTCCAAATTTTTTGACAAAGCCTAACAGTAAGAAATAATAGTTTACTTCATAACCAATATTCACATAAACATAGTATGTAAAACTGAAATGAAAGTTGCATGAAGCAAAACTTCCCTTGGTCTGTGCAATATACTCTGAGCGATTCCATTCCATTCTTGCATTTTAAAATCCCCAAACTTGTCCAAACCCATTAAATTGACTGCATACCCACCAAGGTCACCTGGCCCCAAATTGGAAAAACCCAGAACCTGCCTTAAGTCCTCAATTTGTAGTTTAGGAAGCCAAACCCCAGACAGATGACATGGGTCTCCCAGAGTTGTACAGTAAGTGAAGGCTAGGACCCAATCTCTGATCTCTTATCCCCAAGTTTTTTATTCACATATGTCAGCCAGACCAAAAATAATACAGAAAGGAGTGAAAAGGGAACCATTGGTGAGCTGTAATTAAGAAATGGGGAATTAAACCCTCCTGATAACTCCTAAACATCTAATTTTGTCTTTGACAAAGCATCTCATGATAACCACTACTTAGTGAACCCAACTCAGTATTGGGCACCACTTTCCAGTACTTCTGACCCTTCACGACCACCCACACAGTCGGGATTGTTTTCCTTATTTTATAAATGAGGGAATGGGAGGGTGCTTGGGTGGCTCAGCTGGTTGAGCTTCTGACTTTGGCTCAGGTCCTGATCTAGGGTCCTGGGATAGAGCCCTGTGTCTGGCTCCCTGCTTAGCAGGGGGTCTGCTTGTCCCTCTCCCTCTGCCCTTCCCCCCACTCATGCTTATGCTTTCTCTCTCTCTCTCCCTCTCAAATGAATAAATAAAATCTAAAAAAAGTAAAATAAAAAATGAGGGAATGGGGGTTCAGAGAAGTGAGTGATTTGCCTCATTTGTGTACCTCATTAATGAGGAGCTGGTCACACCTGTCTGACCCTGAGGCTCATGGCATTTTATGGCCTCACACAGCCTTTTTAGAATTCTTGACTTGACTTGCTTATTAGTGTATCTCTCAGAATGAAGATAAAGCGACAAGAGGAATACCATGCAGGACTAATTCCAACTAGTAACAATAACTAGTTGGTGATGTGATTTACAGACTTGCTAGTTTCTTCTGTCTCCCTGTTAGCACCTTAGCTCCTGGAGTGCATAGTCTTTGCCTCATTTGCTGTCTAGTGCAGTTTCTGGCACATTGTAAGCTCAAAAAGGATGTTTATTGAATGGATAAGCAAGGGCATTTAGAAATGATAAGGACTTTGGGGGAAAGAAACCATATCACAGTATGGAGACAGGTCACATATGTAGTGGCTGGGAGCACAGCCTATGGAGAAAGATTGCCAACATTCCAAATTCGATGTCCCTTACAAGCTGTTTGATGGTGAGCAAGTTAACTTTTTTGCACCTCCCTTTCCTGGGGAAGATAGGAATGCCTACCTCATAGTGTGATTCTAGAAGTTAATAAAGGAAAGCATTTACACCAGTGCCTGGCTCACGGTAAGCATTATATGACTGTGAGCTGTCATGGTTATCCAAGGTGATGGTGACAAAGTAGGGGAATATTGAACCTATGTTTCATATTTTAGGAAAAACATGTCAGAAAGTTTTAGTGGTAAGTTAAGTATGAGCAGATGTCTAGTGACTCAGAAGACACTACCCTTCGTGTACAGTTGGTGCTAAAACTGTGATAAATAAATAAATCTGCTACAAACACATCTCTACCTCATCATGAAACAGAAAGATTTATTTCTGACAACAACCAACAAGAACAAAAAACTTAATCCAGAGCAGAAATAAGCAGATGGCCTATGAATATGTCAAAAAGAATTCAGTGCTTACTCAGCATCAACGTGGATTTTTAAAGAATAAAATCTGTGAGCAGCTGACTTAGATAAGAGGCTAGCAGAATGCCATAGATGCAGTGCGTAGTCTTGTCAGTAAAGCATTTAGAACATCTGAGTTAGAGAACAGCGGAGCGCTGGGCTAAAGGCGCAAGGCCCTCCCACGTACACTCCTGGCATCTGGCCTTGGTTTTCTCATCTGCAAAGCATGGATGGTGACTACAGCAGCCTCCTAGTGTGGTTCAGAGAGCTGACAGAGATGAGGTATGTGGAGTGCTTAGTAAGCGGGTGGTAAATGTGAGCCCCTCAAGACGCGCCCTGGGTAAGCAGATAAGGAGTTGAAATAGAACGCAGTGAACAGTCAAGGGAGTGCCTGGCCGTTGGCCTCTAACAAGCCCAGGTCTCCAGTGCTCAGAAGAAGGGTGGAAGTTTGCTTTGCAGTGGTCAAAACAAATCCTTAAGGTCCCTTGATGCCACTGACAGAAAACTGGGCCAGAAGAAGCCTCGGTAAGCAGCCTGCTTCCTTTTGTCTCCCCGCAGGGGCCTTCGTCGTGTGCTGGACCCCGGGCCTGGTAGTTCTGCTGCTCGACGGCCTGAATTGCACGCAGTGCGGCGTGCAGCACGTGAAAAGGTGGTTCCTGCTGCTGGCGCTGCTGAACTCCGTCATGAACCCCATCATCTACTCCTACAAGGACGAGGACATGTACAGCACCATGAAGAAGATGATCTGCTGCTGCTTTCAGGAGAAGAACCCAAACAGACGCCCCTCCCGCATCCCCTCCACCATCCTGAGCAGGAGTGACACAGGCAGCCAGTATAAGGAAGACAGTATCAGCCCAGGCACAGTTTGCAGCAAGAACAGTTCCTAAGCTGTGGGTGTCCCCGTGCCCACCAGGGCCTCCTCTGGGAGAGGAGCTGTTAAGAATGGCTACCTGTCTCTAACAACACCCACCTACAGTGTTATTTCAGGTCTAAACTAATCACTGGTGGATTTTTAAAAATCTATTTTACATAGTTTCAAAGCATGGGGACACAGTGCATTTGGAGAAAATGCACAAAAGAGGGAAGACAGCACAGTGGAACCCTCGGTGATGTCTTTGGAACCGCTTGGAACACCATTCTGGGCCCTGCCGCCATCTTGTAGCCATTCTCTTTGTGTTTTAAAAGGATGTTAATAAAAGGCTTAGGCCAAGATAAATAATAACGTTACTTGAGCCACTTGATATAGCTGCTTGGAAAGCCTTTGTAGTTCTTTCTGCATGCATTTAAAGTTTTGAAAATGCTTCAGCTATGATATTTGTTTCCTCAAAGAAACCGTGGCCAGTAGCTAGGTGTTCAGTAGGAATCTCAGAATAACAAATCAGGGCTCCAGATTAGACTTGACTTTTAACTAAAAGAACATTCTGAGGAAGAAGATTTAGTTAAATTAATAACAAAAAAGGTAGATGTTAGAAACTTCTCTTGAAGCAGGAAAAAAAAAGGCCTTGATGTGGTTGTCCAAGTGTGCATGGGTGTGTATATACACCTGTTTGTTTATACATTTCTAATTTGTATTAAAGGACTTCAAGGGCAGTGATGGTGAAATAAATTCACTGGCCATCTGGACTGTTCAGTCTAGGACTTTAGCTGTAGAAATGAACTGTGTGCTCTAAAAGAAAAGAGAAAGAGGTGATTCATTTGCAAACAAACGTACAGGCATACAGCGGAGTAAAAGGTATACTGATAAGTGGGAGGTGATTCATTTGCAAACAGACATACACACATACAGCGGAGTAAAAGGTATATTGATAAGTGGGCTGAATTCCTTTCATATAGGATCAAATATGAGCTTGACTTGAGTCCGTATTTTTAGTTACCTCCATACCACTGATGGCTCATCAGACTTAGTATGTGGAATAATTTTCACATGTCATATTTTGCCCACAGTTACTGACATATTTCTGGTACTTGTCTTACTTATGGACTGAATTTTGTTCTGAGTTCAATTTACAATTTTCTCCTTCAAAGACCTAAGTAAGCATCATGAAAGGCAAGTCAGTAAAAAAGAGTGTTGTACACTTAGGCTACTGACCAAAGTTTTTTATGTAAAGCATTTAGAATATATTCTGATGTTAAAATAAGAATAACTTCAAGGCAGTTATTATAGTATTTATGTAGTTTGCAAAAGAAGTTTACATTTTTTTTGCTATTGTGATGTAACATTTAAGTGCAAGAACTACTTGTAATAAAACGATTTGAGAAGTCGTGCTTTTTAGATGTAATGGCCTAAAATAGAGAGTATTATGATTTGAAGGTGTATTTCACAAACTCCATGTAGTAAGTGGGTCTATCTGAAGCTTATATCAAAGCTACCCATAAAATAAAATCAAATAAAATAATTCGTTCTCTCTCATTGAGGTGCATTATTGCTTTGTGTATTTTCTAAGTAAAAATATAGTCTGTGGTAACTAAAACACACATTTCTATTGCAGAAGAAAAATCAGATTTGCCATGAAGTACATACTTTCAAGGTTTTATTGTAAGCATTTTGAATCTACAGCTGGCCAAAGGGTGGAGGATTGAAATTGAATTCCAGTCCCTGAATAGCTACTAAGGGATCTTTAAAGGTTTTATTTTGAGGAAAGCACCATTTTTAGTACCCTGCAGCGGAATGTCATATTCAGAATAGTGTCTGGACGGAATCCAAGTGTGGAAATTTATGATGGAAATATACAGCTTTTGTTTTTATGTACACACACATATCTCAGAGATGGTGCAAGAGTAAAGAAGTTGTATTTGGAAATGACAAGTGGCAACGGTCACAAGGCTCACCCAGAGCATGGCAAGCCCATCTCTTAGTTGGAGAAAAAATGAAGAAAGAATATTTTCCCTCAAATCCTAGGACCCCAAGCTTACCTGCAAGTCATTGAGATGACGGTTCTAAAAATTCGATCTAGACCTTTTCAGACCAACCCTTGACTCAAAGCTTGGGCAACTCCCTAGCCAAACAAGATTTAATTTTCTTAGATTTGTAGCACTGCCCAAGGTGTTCTCATATATCTGTGTTGGTGACGGAATTTGGTTCTTTGTGAGGACTGCCTGCTTGGAAAGAAAGAATTTTTGGAAATAAATTGTTGAAGATTTTTGGTGAAATTTTTTAAAAGTGAGTGGTAGACTTTGGGCCATGATGTGATGTTTAGAAACACTAAGCACTGAAACAATTATGGCCCCCATTTATGTAATTCCAAATACAAACAATAGTAAACGACAGAATAAATGCAAGCCTCTAACAAAGCTCTCATTGCCCTTACCATCAGCCCTTTGATGCTTTTTATAAATACTAACAATCAAAATTTAGGAATTTCGCTGCCCCTGTTTTCCTGGGCGTGCTGAGAACATGCGCAGCCCGTGGTCGGATGGCCCAGGATCCAAGACCGGGTGAAGTCAGCAACGTCAGTATCAGGTGGCGGGCGGTGGGGGAGACATGGGAGCAGGTGGTACAGCTCTGTTCATCTGCGGATGCCACCTTTCCTACTACGGGGCATGCCATGTCCCAGGTCTGTAGACTAATTTCATGAGGTTGAAAGTGTTTTCAGCTTATTAGCCCATTAATCCTTTAATCATTCGGGGTGGGGGAGAAGAATGCTTGGCCCTCTTTTAATTGACTGAATAGCCATAATGAAGCTAAGCCTGTGAAGACACCCATGAAGGTGACTTGGCGACAATCTCAAGCCCTGTTAGAACCTGGAGTAAAAATAACCAACGTGTTATTCTACGTGATGATCATCTCACTGTGTACTAAAAAGAATTTAAAACTTGCAAACACAGATCTGACTTCTGGGTTACTTACCAGAGAATTCTATCCCCTTGGTGGATTACTAAATGTGATAATACATTGGAAACCCCTAGGGCTCCTTGCAGTTTTACACACTGTCTTTCAGGCATAAGCGTAGGGATTAGAACTAACATTTATAGACATGAAAAAATTTTAAAGTAAGGATAGCTGCATTTTGTGTGAGTGATGCTCTTTTGAACTCATCACTTAATTTAAAATACTCATAATTTAAGACCAGTTTTCACAGAAGAAGAATGTTAGGATGGGAGATGCTGTTGCTGTGGGGGTTGGGTTTTAGGGGTCTTCATACTGTGTTTTATTTTTACAGTAATTTTATTTTACTCTTCGGTGCTTTTTAGAGTGTGCTTCCTCCAAAATTAACAGATAATAAACTATTAATGGTTTATTAAGATTAAGAGTTCAGAGTGTTTTACCATATATAACTTCTGAGCTAAAAGTTGATAGTGCAGACGACAGTACAATGGTCACCAGAATCATGTGAAGGTTCCAACGGACATCAGTAAGAATGTGGGTCACAGTGTGCTATGGGTACAATGCAGTACCTTTGCATGCCAATCCACGAACACGGTTTGCAATTCACTGGGTCAGCTGGTCTTGGAATGCACAGTGCTTGCCAGCTTTTTAGAGAGTGGCAGTTTTGTACAGCAAAACTTTGTAAAATTTTTCTGTATCAGCAACTTCAAGTTTGAACAATTCAAATTTCCATAAACCATCTGTGTTGTGTTTGTTACTGAGATTACAGCCAGCACATTCTATATTAGTCATACGGTTATATTGGAAAAGTGGGGAGGGAGGAGGCTGCCTGTCACAAGCCCAGGTTACATGTTTGCATATATTAGAAAGTGCTAGCCCTTCTTCAAGATACTCAGCTTGCATTTATTGGAAAATCATCTGATATACTAATTTTGTTGGAAATTTACTACTACTAATCAGAAAACTACTAATATATATGCATGTCCATAATATGATTGGCATACTTAGAGTTGTTCATTTCACCACTCATACGAATGTACATGACAAACATCTTAAAGAAAGCAGTATATTGAAATTCAGAATACTGGGGTTCCAATCAATTTTTTTTCTGCCCTAAACTGTCAATAAACTCTAGATATGATTGCTGGCCTACTAAATGAGGGGCTTAAATGACCTATAAGGACCTTTTAAGCTCCAAAATTCTGTGATTCTATACATCACCTCCCCCTTAGGAATCATGGAAAGATCCTAAGTCTTTGGATTCTTTGGATTTCACTCCTTGTGTGGGGATTTCAAAGAGAAGGAGCTGTTTTAACTTATTTCAATGGTTCCTCAAGATTGGGGCACCTGGGTGGCTCAGTTGGTTAAGTATCTGCCTTTGGCTCAGGTCAGGATCCTGAGGGGTTCTGGGATTGAGCTTCATGTTAGGCTCCCCACTCAGCGGGGAGCCTGCTTCTCCCTCTCCCTCTGTCTCTCCCCCCCCTTCCCACTTGTGCTCTCTCTCAAATAAATACAATCTTAAAAAAAAAAAACCAAACCCAACCAAACAACGGTTCTCAAGCTTTAGTGTACGCTAGAATCACCTAGGGAGACCATCTAAAATCTATAAGGGACGCCTGGGTGGGCCAGTCTGTTAAGCGTCTGACTCCTGATTTTAGCTCAGTTTGTGATCTCAGGGTCATGGGATTGAGCCCCACATCAAGCTCCCTGCTCAGTGGGGAGTCTGCTTGAGGTTCTTTCTCTCCCTCTGCCCCCCCAACTCACGCATGTGCTCTCAGAGAAATAAATCTTAAAAAAAAATAAAATCTATGAGATTAAGGTAGGTGTGAAATGTGTAGTTATAAGTCCATCATCAATACAGGGGAAGGGATTTCTGTAATAAAATCGAATTGTTCATCAAAATGGAGAACCTCAGAGACCTGACGGCCTGCCTGTGTGTGCTAAAGTGAACTTAGATGTGAAATGTGTGAACTGCTCTTTACGCCAAGGCAAAGAGAAACACACACATTTATTTTTACATTTAACCAAAATTTTTGAACATCCCCTAGGTGCTAGGGAACAAATAAAAAGTCCGGCCCTTGGGGTGCCCAGGTAGCTCAGTTGGTTGAGCATCCAACTCTTGGTTTCAGATCAGGTCATGATCTCAGGGTTGTGAGATCCAGCCCTGTGTCGGGCTCCATGCTCAGCATGGAGTTTGCTCAAGATTCTCTCTCCAGCTCCCTCCCCCTCTGACCTTTCCCCCTCTGCCCCTCTACCCCCTGCTTGTGTACACTCTCTTTCTTTCAAGTAAATAAGTAATGCCTTAAAAAAAAAAGTCCTGCTCTTAAAAGAATTAACAAAATCATTAATCAAACATATATACAAATAATCCAAGGGAAATAAAGTGAAAGGGAGCTGAAAATATTAACGAGGTTTATGAATGGATGTAGCCATCCTCAAGGTATCACTTTGGAACATTGGTGATATTGGTGTTATATTTTTTTTGATCTGGCCTCTGTGGTATAATTCTTGATGCAGAGTTCCCCAAGACCTGGCAGAAGAAAAGGAAATCACATAAAGGGGCTACTTTTTAAAGTTAAAATGAGTTTACAACTTATGGGTTAGGGATCTGGTACTGGTAATCTAAATTACACTTGTGTTTCTTTTAGGTGAATGCCTGATCACAGGTTTATATAAATTGGGAGATGGGACACATCAACCAGGCTTCAGTTAGGAAAACAGAAACCATTCTAGGTACTTGAAGCAGAAAGGTATTTAAAATAGGCAATTAGGCACTTATAAAACAATTGGAAAGGCTAGAGGAGCAAAGGTAAGAGAAGCCCATAAATGGCTCTCAGGTTTGCAGCTAACTTTCTGGGATACGTTGCCACACCGCTCAGGAACTTTTGGAAACTGCCTCCTGAGGCAGGTAATTTGTGAAAGGACACCCAGAGGCCACGACAAAAATCTCACATCTGCTGCTAGAGCAGCAGATGAATACAGCTTTGGCTTCCCTTCTGCCTTCCTCATCTCTCATAACTGTCTGGCACTGGTAGTATCTAGATTGGGATATTTGTTGGCTTTGTGTTCTGGGAAATAGGGTTCCCAGGCTTCTAACCTTTCAGATTCAGGGGAGACAGAAAAGATCAGCAATACAGCTGACTGCAAACAGCCAATCCAGCACATAGAGAAAGGAAAAAGGAATGAGCGGGGACTTCTTGGCTTCTGAGAATTTCCCCATTCTGAAATATGTGTTTTTTAGCTGTTCTTGACTGAGGGTAGAAGATACAGCTAGTTCTGGAATAAGGGGTGAAAATTCTCTAAAAAATAAAGTGTTGGTACATATAAATTACAGGTTCCATATTTTAGTTAATGGATCTTCTGAAGGCTAAATGGGAATAAGACAATAAAAGTGGAGTTCACTCATTATTGGCTATTCATTATCCAAACCTATAATATCAAAGTTAAGATTAGAACATGAGAAATAAAATATTTGTGTTACAGTTGATATGCAACCATGACAAATATAGCTCTATTCAATCTTTCTTTCAGGTTCAGATAGTGAGTAGAAGAGGATCTTGAAACAATAAGAAGTGAGCCAAGGCGGGTGTAAAACTCAGATTTGCCAAGTCATTTAAAAGTCAGAACTCAGTGTTTCATGGTCTTAAAAGATGCAATGGATCAACCCCTTCCTGAGTAGAACAGTCATAGATCTAAGTTTCAGAGTTTGTGGTTTGCTTGGGGGAAAGTAACACTAAAGTTTCTTCTTTTGACAGAAATTAAGACCTGATAAATGCGTCTTTGTGAGGAAGTTGTAATGTTGGGATTATCTTGAATTTACAAATGGGGAAACTGAAGACCACGAGATTGAATGAGTATGTAAAATGCACGGCGAATAAATTAAGGATCAAACTTAGCTATTTCAAGTACTTCTCTAGATTTTCTTCTCTATTCATAAAACAGTCCTTGGGGCACCTGGGTGGCTCAGCTCTTAAGCGTCTGCCTTAGGCTCAGGGCATGATCCTGGCATTCTGGGATCGAGCCCCACATCAGGCTCCTATGCTGGGAGCCTGCTTCTTCCTCTCCCACTCCCCCTGCTTGTGTTCCCTCTCTCGCTGGCTGTCTCTCTCACTCTGTCCAATAAATAAATAAAATCTTGGAAAAAAAAAAACCAGCCCTTAATAACTGTATATGACTTAAGATTTCAAAAAGCCAATGTTAATTCATAATAGGTTATCCATTTTAGGGATTAAGAATGTTTATGCTCTGGGGCGCCTGGGTGGCACAGCGGTTAAGCGTCTGCCTTGGGCTCAGGGCATGATCCCGGCGTTATGGGATCGAGCCCCACATCAGGCTCCTCTGCTATGAGCCTGCTTCTTCCTCTGCCACTCCCCCTGCTTGTGTTCACTCTCTCGCTGGCTGTCTCTATCTCTGTCAAATAAATAAAATCTTTAAAAAATAAAAAGAATGTTTATGCTCTTTGAGCAATTCAACTTCTGAGAATGGTTCTAAATTAGGAAGGGGCTTTGTACACAAAGGTGGTCAAAACAACATTTCTTACACTGGAAACTTCTAAACAATGTAATTATTCAAGCACCGTGATAAATGTAAAGCGTTGTAGTCAAGCACATGGACGCTGAAATCCTATTTCATACCTTTCCTAGGTATCTCAGCTTTTTCACTTGCTAGCTACGGGACTCTGGGCTAGTTCCTCTTTGGGCAATTCCACCTACCATAGGCTTGTTATGGAGATTAAGTAAGTTATGTCAACCATTTAACACAGTGCTGGGGCACTCTGTATGTGTATTTATTGTTATGGATGGAACGCTGTTCCACGATTTTAATTAAGGGCATGGTTAACCTAATATTGAAAAACATGTGCAATTGAGGATTTGCTGATGGACTGGATATGGTAGCGAGAGATGTGTCTTAAAGAGACTTCTAGGGTTTGGGATTGAGCTACTACAAAAGTAGAATTTCTTTTTTTCCCTTTTTTTTCCAGACCAACAGCTTTACTGAACGTTGAAGGCAGAGCTCCGCTCCCTTCGGGGTGCTGGCGGCGTGGGCCTCAGGGTCGGGGCATCCGTGCATCTGGCAGGCAGACCACGGGTCGGGGGTCAGAGGCCAGAGCACACGCATGCGCATGGGCATGCGCACGCGCAAGCGCGCTCAGGGGAGCGGGTGCCCGGAGCCCGGAGCAGCGGCGTGTGCGGACGCCTGGCTTTCACCCTTCAACACAGACGTGAGCCGTGAGCTGAGGTTCCTGGCAGCGCTGGATGCCCAGTCTAGCCCGGGGCCACGTACAAAGCCACAGTGGCCAAAGCCAGTGAGGACCTCCCAGCTACCACACCGCGAAGTCACGCGCGGGGAGAGGCTGGGGCATGAGGCGCGGACCTACGTACAGCCACCTAAAGTAGAATTTCTTCTCACCGAGATGGAGAGGTTGGTAGGAGCAGGAGAATTGGGGGTGGGTGGGAATCAGGAATTCAGTTATAGTGTGACATTTGATGTTGCAGAGACAAAACCAGGTGGAGACGTTGGGAAGGCAGCTGGACGAACAAATCAGTGTCCAGGCTGGAGAGGTTAATCTGGGAGTCACAGTGTATGAATGGCATTTAAAGTCTTGGGGTTAGACTAAATCACATAGACAGCGAGTGTAGATGGAGATAATAAAAAGTCTGAGAACTGACTCCTGGGCATTTGCAATGTTTGAGGTCAGAGAAGAAGAGTCCGTTAAGAAGACAGAAGGGCAGCCAGTGATGTAGGAAGAGAACTAAGAGGCAGTGAAGACCCAGAGTGACCAGCTGTGTCAAATGCTGCAATGGGAGGCTTGAGAATTGACTGTTGATTTGGCGTTGGAGGTTTTGGAGGCCCTGACGAAGCTGTTTCAATGCAGTGGTGGGGATGAAGGCCTGACTGCAGGGGCTTCAGTGGGACACTGGGAGGAAATAAGCAGAGAGAAGTGAAATAGCTAGTTTTAAATTGTTTTATTTTCCTAAAAAGGGACCAGCAAGGTAGGGTAGTAGTTGGAGGGCCATGTGCAGTAATGGGGGGGGGGGCTTATTTTAAGATGGGAATTATTACAGCATGTAGTTCCGGGTGGGAATGGTCCAGTAGAGGGAATAAGTGATGATTCAGAAGAGTCGTGGTGATGATTGCTGGAAGGAATGAGCTCCAGGGTCTAAGTGGAGTATCTGGTCCGTCACAGAGACAGGGATGTTCCATTCACAGTAAGAGGAGAGAAAGCAGGGTATGCACGTGGAGGTTGGGAGGTGTGCTGATGCGGTGTGTTCAGGGTTTTCCTCCTGTCTTGCCAGTGAGTCCTGCAGACAGTTAGCAGAGGGTAATGATAAGGGAGGAGGAGTTGAGGGGTTGAGGGGAGGAGAGGAAGTGAGAAATCACATCCAGGAGAGTGGGACAGTGAGTGGACGAGGGAACTCAGGGTTGCCACACCAAGGCCCACCTAGCGAGGCCAGTGGGCACAGATTTAAGACCATTCAGAAAGTTCATGTATTTCCCTTCAGCCTGTCTAGCTGCTTGGTTGCAGTCATGGTGCAGACAGAGAGCTGAATTGTCTGTCAAGTAACATCTGGCCTCTGTCCCAACCAATTAAATCAGAAACTCTGGGGCTTGAGCCCAACCATGGTGTATATCTGAAGGGATTGCCGTGTGCAGCCAGGCTACAGAACCACGGATTAAAGCAAGAAGGTGAAGGGAGGGTTCACAGAAGAGCCTGAGATCCAGGACATCCTGCTGTGAAAAATTCAGTGTCTGTTTAATTACGTAAGTGTGGACTGAAAATTTAACCGAGAAAAGGAGCCCAAGAGGGGAAAATAACATTGAGTAAGTGCCTACTATGGTTAGAAATTGTGCTGTGCGCCTCACATGCTTAGTCTCGGGTAAGATAAGAATTAGGTAAGAATCTTGGAGATAAGAATTTTTAACCTCTCCTTTATAGTAAAGAACCTGAAACTCAGGTGATGTGAATGGCCCTCAGCAACCCTGCTAATAAGTAGTAAAGCCAGGATTTGGATCTGGACCAATTTGCTCTAAAGTTTTTGCTTAAGATTTTGTGAAAGATGTGAGACTAAAGCTCTGTGTTAAGGAGGAAGTGGGTTTTGATTTTGGACGTGTAAGAGGGCTTCTCAGCTGGAGGAATACTCAGAAAAAAGACCTGGAGGCAAGAAAGAACACGATGAATACAAGGAATATTTAGGGAGAAAGATGCCTCCTGTGGCCAGGTGGGTTGAAGTGAATAAAAGAACAAATGATTCAACCAGCCAGCAAATAAATAAGTTGGGGGAGTGTCTGTCCTCAGTAGCCAGATATCTGGGCAGCCTGCCAGTGTACTTGGGGCCCATGGAAGCTGCATTGCAGAACTGCTAAGCAAATGTTCCCTGCATTGTTTGTACAATTCATTATTTTTTTAAAAATGATAGCTGTTGGGCTCCATTGAGATAAAAGATGGCCTCTGAGTATAATCTCATTATCATCTGTCACCATGGCTGGGGAGCTTTATGTGTCCACAGAATCTCAGAATCTATATTTCTCTAGCTTTAATCTCAGGGTCGATATCCCAGCACAGCACTGCTCATAATAAATAGCTAGTAGTAAATGATAAAGTAGGCTACTGTGTTTTATTTTATTTGGCTTTCAAGCCAATCAATTTTATAGCTGTCTGTTTGAGTGCTGAAAAAAAATTCTGGAGACAGCAAAGAATCATATGAAAAACTAGAACATGCTGACAAAATGAATCTTTATCTCCCCAGCTTCTCCCATGGAAAGAGGCCCTAGGTAGACTGTTGATTATGCATCTAATAAGGCGGCTGCTCATGGAAATGGTCCTTTTGATTGGTTTGCAGACTAACTCTATTTTATGCCCCTTTGGCCAGAGATACAGCTTCTCATATGCACTTGTGTGGTATATTCAGTGATGACATTGGTTTGCTTGTCTTCTGTCAGCGATTTTTTTTTACTTTGAGAATATGGAAAATCATAATTCCTGAAATGATAGCAAAAGAGAGAGAGAGAGGGAGAGAGAAGAAAAATAGAATAGCATCTGTCCTCAACTATACTGCTGATTAAAAAGCTGAATCTACTCTCTTTCTGACTAGTATTTTTCTTGCAAATATATGTGGTTCAAATAAGGTGGAAAGTGTCTTCCCTGTCCTGGGGTAAGAAAGTCTACACTTTTTTTTTATGTTACAGGAAAAAAAAGAAATATTAATGATCCAATCAAAACTATGCCATAAATTCAACAAAAAAGGCAACTTCTAAGTATAATTGCTATGCTTGTCTGTGTTTCAAGTTTCCGACCAAGAAAGTCTATTTGGTTCAAGTCATTCGTCAGCGCAGCAGGCACTATTCATTCATTCCCTGAGCAAACTTTATATTATAGAGTATCTACCATGAAAAAAGCCAAGGGAAATAAGATGGACCCTCAGTTCAAAAACAGCTTAACACTAGTGACTAAGGCTCTTCCAGTAGATATTCATGGGACTAGAAAGGGACTAATACTCAGAGGTTGCCCCCACCGTCCAGAATATATGACCAGAGTTGTGGCTATTCAGAGTGCCATTTGGATTGCCTTTGTGCAGCTTGCAGGGTATGGTATAAAATTCACCATTGCTATGGGATCAACAGGAATCTTCCTAAGAACCAGTGACTGCAAGGGCATTTGCACGTGATGTGTATATTTTGCGTAGATTATGTGAATGAGTTATAGGCATACTTTTAAAAAATATCATTTCTATCCTGAGGTGTATTTCTTGATTTTTATTTCCTTTATTATTTTTTAATTATTAAAATCCATTTAATTCCCTTATGAAAGTCTATGCAGAAAGGCAAAAGATGTTTAGCTAGAGAGGAAGAGTCAGGGGAAATTGGGAGGGCTACAGCAGATGTAACCCGAAGAGGCTCATTGTCATCACATAGAGAACATTCCCAGAGTTAAATGCAGACTCTAGCGCCATGGAGGACGACACAGCTCCTTGGTTTCCAAGGCAGCACATTCTCTTCATTGCCCCTTCTCAGTCTCTTGCTGGTTTCACTTTTCTCCCTGCTGTCTTAAATCCTAGTGGGGGCCACCACTGGTCCTGTTCTCTTTTCTTTCTACCTTCACTCTTGGTCACATCCTCAAGTTACACAGCTCTGAATACTGTCTATATGCTGGCAACTCCCACGTGTATATCTATACCCAGGACCTCTCTCTTATTGTCTCTTTCAAACCCTAAACTCGTGTAGAAAATTCCCCTTCAATATCTAGTAGTCATTCCCTCTACCCCAGACTTGCTCTACCCAGGGCCCTCCCCATCTCAGTTGATGGCAATACAGTCCTTCTGGTTGCTCGGGTCAAAAATCTTATCTTCCTTCACCTCTTTTTTTCTCACTCCCCACATCCTATATATCAACAAATAGTGCTTTCCATGATAAAAGCAATATCTGACCACTTCTCACCACCCCCAGTACTGTATTCTTGTATGAGCTACCTTCGTCTCTTGTCTGGATTCCTACATACCTTCTGATTGGTCTCTCTGCTTCTACCCCCCCCCACACTATCTATTCACACTGTAGCAAGAGTGATCCTTTTAAAATTCAGGTTAAATCATGCCATCCCTCTGCTCTTGGCCTTGTGATGACCTCCTATTTTATTAAAGTGATGCCAGTGACCTTCATTATCTAGTCCTGTCATCTCTCTACCTTTTCCCCTTCTACTCTCCCCCTCTCTCATAGCACTCCAGTTACACTGTTGTCTTGCTTGTCCTTGAGCATGTCAGAGATGCTCCCACCTCAAGGCCTTTGAACGGTTGCTTCCCCTGCCTGAAATGCTGTCTCCAATGTATGTGCATATGGCTTACTCCCTCACCTCCTTCAAGTCTTTACTCCAGTGTCTCCTTTTCCATGAGATCCGCCCCGACCACCCTATCTAGATTTCAACCTACCCCCCTCCTGGCACTGCCCTGTCCCCTTCCCCTCCTCCGTTCTTTTCATAGTTCTTTTCATCTTACTATAAGTCTCCCCCAACTAGAACTTAAGCTCCATGAAACAGGGATTGTTGCCTGTTTTGTTCAGTCATCATCCCAAGCACTTAGAACAGTGCCCAGCAGATAGTAGGTGCTCAATAAATATTTGAATATAAATAAAAATGAATGAATATATAATATGCAGGAAGGAACCTCCTTTTAAGGAATATTTCAATCTATACCAAATTTGCGTTCAGGT
The DNA here is from genome assembly GCF_002007445.2 of Ailuropoda melanoleuca. NCBI lineage: Eukaryota > Metazoa > Chordata > Mammalia > Carnivora > Ursidae > Ailuropoda > Ailuropoda melanoleuca. Next base: position 55,708,305 of record NC_048219.1, on the reverse strand, counting down.
AGTTCCTAAGGAAACATGGAAACACTCTTCTGAAATTCTAGTATTTTTTTTTTAAGATTTTATTTATTTATCTGACAGAGACAGCAAGAGAGGGAATATAAGCAGGGGGGAGCGGGAGAGGGAGAAGCACACTCCCTGCTGACCAGGGAGCCCAACATGGGGCTCGATCCCAGGACGCTGGGATCATGACCTGAGCTGAAGGCAGACACTTAAAGACTGAGCCACCCAGACACCCCTGAAATTCTAGTATTCTAATCACTAACATTTTTTGTGTGCTTGTTATAAACTGGGCACTGTGGGAAGTAGTCTCCATGCACCATCTCTTTTAGTCCTCACAACCCAAAGAAGTAACTTGGAATGATGTTACCAACATTTTGTATACAGGAATACACCAGCTCAAAAAGACTAAGGAGTTTTCTCAAGCCACCAGCTTATACATAGAAGAGTTTCTTTACCACTCTACAGTGCCACCTCCTTTAAGTAAAGACCTGTTGAATTGGTTCATCGAGATTCATTTTTTCAACAGTTTGTTCAAAGTCCTAAGAGAATTTCTAACCAATTGTTTGCAATTGGCAGTGGAAAGACCTTAGAAGTATGACTGACTAGCCAGGCAGAACCATAAGAGAGATACAGAAATTCAGTTGGATACTGTTTTAATAACCCTAGATATTAATTATTTTAACAGATTGGAAGGATATGAAAAGAATCCAGGATTCTGTCAAGTACAAATGTCTTTAGAGATAACCATACAATATATTTACATACGTTAAGAGTCAATAAATGCAAAACCTAATCGAGTAAAGCGTGTAGTCCAGGTGGGAGGATGTTAGGGCAGAATTCTATGAGGGGGATAAAGAAATCCACTAAGACAGAATGTGAACTCAGAGCTGTGAACTATGAGACCAGCTCATCTGAAATGCACTGATAGCGGTGCTGTAAATAGAACTAGGAAGTCCCATCAGTGTTGCTGCCAGAAAGGCACTCACCTGCCACCTCTGGACGTTACCATGATTCACTTGAATGACAAGCCCCTTTGTGGGTAGAGTGGGTTGAATGGTGGCCCCTCCCCCCAAAATTATGTCCACATTCCAAATCCCTGGAACCTGTGTATGTTCCCTTTTTTGGAAAAAGGATCTTTGCAGATGTAATAAAATTAGAGATCGTGATATAAGATCCTCCCCCAGTGGTCCAATGACATATGTCCTTATAAGAGACAGAAGAGGAGGCACACAAAAAATGTAACTTGAGGATAGAGGTAGAGATTGGAGTGGTTTGGCTTCCACAAGCCAAGGAAAACAAGAAGTGTCTGGAGCCAGCCAAGCTGGAGGGGGCAAGGAGGAATTCTCCACTCAAGCCTCCAGAGGGAGCAGAGCCCTGCTGACACCTTGATTTCAGACTTCCAGCCTCCAGACTAAAAGAGAATAAATTGTTGTTTAAGCCACCCAGTTTGTGGTCGTTTGACACAGCCCTAGGGAACCAGTACAGTCCTTAAGTATCACTCAACTCCAGGCTGGTTTAGATTTAAGTATGGATGTGTTTAAGGAAGTCAACCTGCTGTGTATTAATATTTTATGTGAGGGAGAAGCATATATTTAGCATTTCATGTGCCTGTAATGTTTGAGACAATTTGACCTTTTATTAAAATGAACAGAATTTAAACTCCAATTTATAACATTTGAATAATTGCTTTAGATTTTTAAGTTATACTTTTACTAAGTTTATATATACAGTGCTGCAATATTTAAAAGGTTAGCCCTCCTTGTAAGTTTGACTTATCAGTGTTCTTTGTCATTTGAGTACTCAAGTAGTTATGTTAGTTCAATCAAAACATTGAAGTAATAAAAAAATAGAACGCATTGATTTATAAATGCAATTTAAAATGTTTGAAAGTATTAGCTTAGAAATAGGATCACATATTATTCAAAGGCCTTTAACATAGTTTACAAATATATGCCAGGCTGTATATAATATACAAAGAACAGGAATATTTGATACAGAACTCAAAAGCTTCAGGAAAAATTAGTTTTTTTAATCTGTAACTTTAATAAATTGAATATTCATTTTTAAAAATGGCTTTTAACCTCTGAATCGTTTTCATTGCCTTAGAACCACCCGAGGGCACCAAAAAGCTCACATTTAATAGAAACAACATAAACTTTCTAACTATGTCATCCTTCAGGAACGGGGCCAGGGGAGGCAGTCAGCAGGAGTGAATCAGTGTCCGGACAGTGTGAAGGTGATCTGTGCTCTGGTGGGAACAGCAGAAGGCCGTGAACTCGCTGGTGGGTGCCTTTGTTCTGAGTCAGAGCGTTCCTTGGCATGCAGAGGAACATCAGGTCCAAAGGCCTCTAGTGACTGAACAGATAACGTGAGTTCCATCAAAGTTCAGCTCCGCTCATCCCTGCTTCTCCTCCACTAGACAGTGCGGTGAGTGTGGCATTCAGGCAAGTGTTTAATATCCTCTTTCTTTATTAGTTTAATATGAGGAACCAATTCTGTCCCTAACAGAGAAAACCATAGAATGATCATTTTGAAATGGTAGCCATTTCTGGTTTTAGTACTTAAAATTCTCATTCATTGCTGCACGTGTCATTGGTTTCCTTACACGTGGCTGCTGGTCCTAATTTTCATTTGCTTTCACATTGGGTCACTGGTTAGGTCCGAATGGTAGAGCCTTGGGCAGGTGTCTTGTGACCTGGAATACACGGTGTTGGTCTTCACGTTACTATTATCAGGAGTCAGAATAATCACAGTGGATGACTGTAGGCCTGTAATGTGGCAACCATAAAGAAACAAAAGATTTTATATGAAGAAAATAAAAGGGGACTTTATAATGATCTTAAATGTATAACCAGTTTTAGGACTGTCCATAGTTCTGTCTACTTTCATCTTATGTTCACTTCCAAGCTCTCAGGTGCTCTAGGGGCTTGTAGAAGACAGTGGGGGAAGCAGGGTGCTGGGGAGGGGCACGTGGCTGGCAATGCTCTGCAGAGAGCCGTTCCCCATTCCTGGATGCTGGCCTGACTTGGACTGCAGAAAGCTCAGCACTCTTTCTCTGCTCTGGGCTCTACCTGCCAGTTCCAGAAAAATAGGAAACATTGCACTTGCTACCTCCCACTACAGTTTATTATGAGAACAAGAACACTGGTTTGCACTGGGTTTAATCAACAGGGTGTTTTGATTTTATCTCCCAGGGGTTTACTCAGGAGGAAAGCAAAGCACAGTAAACCAAGATTTTTATTATATTTCACCGGAAATTGTTCCTGATGTCTCTTTAAAGAAGTTCAGTGTCCAGCTCTAGCTGAGTGAGGAGGGAGAGCACACGTGCGCCTTCTCTGCGAAGTCTTCCCCATGCCTCCTGCTGGCTACCCCGGGTAAGCTAGTTGTGTTGCCATCTTTCTTCCATTCAGCTGACAGATCCTTGTTTGGCACTTGCTGTACTGGAGATACAAAAATAAAAGTTTTAGTCTCTGACTTCAAGGAGCTTTTAGTATAGTGAGGAGAGGGAAAAATAAACAGTCATAATGCAGTGTTATAAACACTATTGGAAGCAGCAGGGCTGCTGTGTAACATTATGCAAAGTATGTACTGCACAACCCCGGGTCCACTGAACTCACAGCCACATGTGGCAGCTGTGGTAGCTCTGGAGGCGGACAGCAGGGGCAGCTCGTCGGCTGATGAAAAAGAGCAGAAGGCGGACAGACTCTACAGCAGTTCCTGTCTTCCCATCTCCTGTGTTCACATCCCTCTGTAGCCCCTTCCAGAGTGTGGCCAGACCTGTGACTTGACTTTAACTAATACGAATCAGCAGAAGTGAGAGGATGTCCTTTCTAGATTGTTACAGAAGACTATAATGCCCCCTCTTGCCAGGAGTGCCTCTGCTTTGCTGGCTTTGAGGAAGCAGGCTGCATGCCGTGAGCTTCCCCAGGGAGAGGGCGACTGGCAAGCAGTTGTGGGCAGCCAATGGCTGCCAGCCAGCCAGCAAGAAGCTGAGGCCCTCAGTCTGACAGCCCACAAGGGGCTGAATGCTGTCGGCAGCTGCAGGAGTTTGCCAGTCTTCCGATGAGAAGCCGACCCTAGCTGATGGCTCGACTGCAGCCTAGTGAGAGACCTGGAAGCAGAGGAGCCAGCTACACGGTGCCTGGACCCTGATTCCGCGGATGTGAGAAGAAAAATGTGTGTTGTTTTAAGCTGCTAATTGTGGTGGTATTGTTATGCAGCAAGAGATAGCATCTCAGGTCACATAAGCACTATGTTCCCATGGCACTTCGGAAAATCCTCAGACTGGTGCATTGTAAATGTCTCTCTTCCCTCTTGAAGCCATAAACCATGGCTCATTCCCCAGTTTCCCCATCTATAAAATAGGATAATAATACCTGCTACCTAGGGCTGCAAGTTAGATAATTTAAGCAATGTTCTTAACACTGTACCTGTCTTAGTAAGTGCTCACTAAATACTACCTCTAAATCTCCAGGGCTTAGTACAGCACCTGGTGCTTGCTTTATAAATGTTTAGTGCATGAATCGTTAGATGCAAGAACTGATGGAGAAGGCCAGTATATCAGTGCCTTGTGGCAATAGGCAGAGTATCAGCAGCTTGGCCATCATCCCTCAGGGGCAGCCGGAAGGAACCAAAGAGGTATTAGACAGTGGTGTCGGTGACTAAGCACACCCAGGCAGGAGCAGGCCCAGGTAAGGTGGCGTTTGTTCAGAGCTGCTTTGGGGTTCTGCCTACTTTGGACACCAGGTTCTTGTTGGAATAGATATGTGGCTTTCAACCAGGAGCTCTCTTAATTCAGGTTTTATGAATCCACACTTTGTATTGAGAGCTTTAAACAGTTTACTTACCTATATACAGGCATACCTCATTTTATTGTACTTTATTGCACTTCATAGATACTGTAGGGGTTTTTTTGTTTACAAATTGAATGAAGGTTTGTGACAACCCAGTGTTGAGCAAGTCTACCAGCTATTTTTCCAACAGCATTTGCTCATGTCATGAGCACGTAGTGCCACATTTTGGTAATTCTCACAATATTTCAAACGTTTTCATCATTACTTTCTTTGTTATGATGGACTGTGATCAGTGATTATGACTCACCGAAAGCTCAGATGATGGTTAGCACTTTTTTTTTTTTAAAGATTTTATTTATTTATTTGACAGAGATAGAGACAGCTAGCTAGAGAGGGAACACAAGCAGGGGGAGTGGGAGAGGAAGAAGCAGGCTCATAGCAGAGGAGCCTGATGTGGGTGGGGCTCGAACCCATAACGCCGGGATCACGCCCTGAGCCGAAGGCAGACGCTCAACCGCTGTGCCATCCAAGCGCCCCTGGTTAGCACTTTTTTAGCAATAAAGTATTTTTTAATTAAGACATGCATATTGTTGTTTTAGACATAATGCTATTGCACACTTATTAGACTACAGTATAGTGTAAACTTAACTTTTGTGTGCACTGGAAAACCAAAAAATTTATTTGCCTTGCTTTATTGCAATATTTGCTTTATTGCTGGGGTCTGGAGCCAAACCTGCAATATCTCTGAGGTGTGCCTGTAGCCTGTACAAGAAATACAGGAGAATCAGCAGATTCTGCTGTGACTTTTTTAATTCCTCCTTTCTATGGATCTGATAATAATCTTTAATACCCCCCCTTGCTGTTTCTTTCATCATTATGCATTCATGTATTCCACCCACAAACATTTATTGAGGACAACTCTGTGCCAGTCTTTGGGGTAAGCACTGGGAATACAGCAGTGAGCCGAACAACTGCTCACAGTCCTGGGGCTCATTAATGTCACATCTGGTTGGAATCTCTTCTGTATGTCTTGAGCACCCAGCCCCTACTCTCCACCCTTGTATTTGTGTTGTGCTGGAATGTTCTACTCTTGTTTTGGGGTCCTTAGTATACTTTGCAGTCTTTACCCTTTACTTACGCACTTGATTCAAGAAGAGCCTTTATCTATTGAGTCTTCATCAGTTAAATTCTGTGGAAGTTTCTTCTCCCTCTAGTAAGCTTTCCCCGTGGGACTAGGCAAGTGATTTGGCAACTTACAGCCTCTTTAATCTGGACGTTCTTTGTGATCTCTTTTCTGATGTTTTCTCTGAGGAACTGGGGAGATAAGAAGGCTTTGATGGTTAAAAATCCTTTATTGCTTGGAACAGGAGCTTAAAGTGGCTTTGATGGTTAAAAATCCTTTATTGCTTGGAACACGAGCTTAAAGTGGGTCATGCACTGCATAACACCCCACATTACAGACATTATGGAAGGACGATGGTGGGATACCCTACCTAACCAAAGCGAACAGCTCTAGTTGTAGGATGGGGTGAAGTAGTCACCAACAGGAGCACAGAGAGCAGTAAGGAGAAAGCCCAACCGTAAGAAATAGGACATAACCTCAGTTAATCATGGAGGCCCGGCACCTGACACCTCAGTCTTGCTATTGCTGATTTTTTAGCAAAAGTTTGAATCCACCAAATGGAATTATAAACAGGGGCAGAATTGCATTACAGTTTGTTGTCTGGTTTAAAAAAAAAACCAAACAATAAAATGAGCAACCTAAGAACCTACCACACAACCGAAGAAATAGTATGTTATAAATATCATTGGAGTTCCCTGTGAGTAGGGTTCCCAGATTTAGCCAAAAACAAGCAACAACAATAAAATAGACCCCATTAATTTTAAATTTCAGATAAACAATAAATAATTTGTAGTATAAGTATGTCCCATGCAATATCTGGGATATAGTTATACTGAAAACATTATTCATTATATAAATTCAAAGTTACTTGACCACCCCCCCCATTTTTATCTGGCAACACTGTCTTTACCAATCACAGCCCTGTGACATTTCCCTGACAGATAACCATTGCTTTTAAATTTGGTTTTTTCATCCCTTTGCTATAATTTGTAGTTTACCATATATATAATGCATCCCTAAACAAAATATTGCTTTGCTTGCTTTCCAAGTTTATTAAAATATCATATTTTATGTATTCCTTTCCTTTTGACATCCTGTTTCTGAAATTCAGTTATATAGTTGATTCGTTTTTACTGTTACAACCAACTTATGAATATACCACAATTGATTTGTCTATTCTTCTGTTGAGTTGTGTTCAGTTTTTTGTTAATAGAAACAGTGCTGCCTCAAACATGTTGCCCAGTGCTCATGTGAAGAAGTTCTTCTAAGGCCTAGTCCTGGGGGTCATAGGAAACGTGCTGTATCACATAAGACGTGATTATATCACCCATTGCAAGTGTTTAGGACACCTCGTTGTACAGGCTTTGTATTTGTACCAGTACACCTACCGGTGTATAAATATCTCTCATTGTGATTTCATTTTGCTCTTCCTGATTACTAATGAAATTACTAATTTTGTATATTGATTGACCATTCATGTTTCCTCTTCTGTGAAAAGTTTTTCATTCCTATTGCTCATTTTCTTTTGGGTTCTTTTTGTTTTCTTACTGATTTTTAGGTGTTCTTCATGGATTCTGTATACAAATTTTTAGTTAATTATATGTATGACAAATATTCCCTCTCAATTTTTGGCTTGTCTTTTATTCTCTTTACAGTGTCTTCTGATAAAAAGAAATTCGCAATTTGAATTTCTCTAATTTATCAGTCTTTTCCTTTATGGTTTGTATTTTCTGGGTCTTGTTTAGAATATACTTCCTTACCAAAAGTCAAAAATATTTTTCTATATTGAGACATAAATTTTTAAGGTTTTTCTTTTCACATTTAAATCTTCATTTTGCCTGGACTTTTTTTATATATGATGTGAGGGAGGAATCCAATATAATTTTTATCCAATATGGATCAACTCTTGTTCCCACACTGTTGAACAGTTCATTTCCTGCCATCCCCTCTGCGTCTGCCAACTGCTCTAGAGTGCCTGTAGACCAGTCATCATATATTTACGGATCCATTTATGGGCTCACCATTCTTTCCTTTGGTCTATTTGTCTATCCCTTTTCCAGTATCCCATTGTCTTATTTAAATAGACTTAACAATCTTACTATTTGGCAGAGTCACCCCATCTTACACACACACACACACACACACACACACACACACACACACCCCTTGTTCTTATTCCTCAAGAATATCTGAGTACCTTGACTATTCGTAGGCCTTTGGTCTTCCATGTAAATTTTGGAATCAGATTAATAAGGCCTATGATAAACTGTTGAGCTATTGATTTTAATTGCATTGAATTTGGGGAGAGTTGACATATTTATATTGAGTCTCTCTACCTAGGAACATGGTATATCTGTTTGTTAGTTTTGGTCTTCTTTACTGTTTTTCAATAAAGTTTTTCTCCATAAGGGTCTTGCCTTTATTTTATTATAGTTTTGTTTCTATTGTAATGGTATCTTTAAAAAATTCTATTACTATGATTTTTATGGCTGCTGTATGGAAATGCAATTGGTTTTGTTTACTTAGCCACTTTGCTAAATTATCTTCTCAATTCTAATAATTTAACTATAGATTCTTTTGAATATTCTCTCTGGGCATCATATCAGTCTGCTAATACTGATTATTTTATTCCTTCTTTTCCAATTTGTATACCTTTTCTTTTTTATATTTTACTCATGCAGCTAGAATAATGTTGAATATAATAATGACATTGGGCATCCTCAACTAGTTTCTGATTTTAAAGGGAAGGCTTGCAGGTTTTACCAGGAAGAATGATCTTTGCCATAAGTGTTTGTTTTTGGCTTTTATCTTGTTAAAATTTTACCTTCTTAATTATAATCTTCAGAATTTCTATCACAAATTAGGTTGCTTTTACTCAAATGCTTTTTCTTCATCTACTGAGATTGTCAAATGACTTTCCTCATCTGATCTGTTAATGTAATGAATTAAATTAATTATTTTTATAATGTTAACCCAACATTGCATTCCCAAGATAAACCCAATTTAGTATGATGGGTTATCTTTTTCATACTCTGATGGATTAGTAATTGTTTAGAATAGTTTGGGTTTTTTTTTTTTGCAATTTTGCTTATGAATAAGATTAACCTGTAGTTTTCCTTTCTAGTTCTGTTTTGTTTAATTTTAGGACCAATGTTATACTAATCTCATAAGATGAATTGGAAGAATTTAAGATTGCTATAAGAGGATGTTCAATTGTGTTTCAATTGAAGTATCAAGATTCAAGATACAAACTTCCAAAGTGAGGTGATAGGCCAAGATAGCCTTTTCAAAAGACATATCTAGGAATTGGTTCCTCGACATTAACAACTCCTCATCCTTTCAAGCATGTAAATGGCTTGACAGGGAGTGTGATGGAAGTTTTGCAAGTAGATATCTTTGGCAAACATGACTGCTATGAATTGAGACAGGCGAGGAGGGATTCAGTAGTTGGCCTTAGTCCTCTGCAACTAGGCAGGTCTAGTGGACTTGTGTCTGGCTGTCATCTGAAACACAAAAGGCAACAATAGGGCTAGCTATCTGCTTTGGTAATGGAGTGAAAGAAAGGTGCTCCTGGGCTTAAGTCAGTCTGCATGCCCCAAATTTGCCTGGGCAAAGAATCCATGAGTGTTTCTTTGGCTCAAATACAGCCAGATGCATACAAAGGAGCTGGCACAGGGTCATCTTATATTGTATCAAGTAGAGTTGGGTCAGTGGGAGAGGTAAACAGGTCTCATTACAGGAGAAGCTGGATACTGCTTATTTGGCCATTAAGTGGAGGTTAATAAGCAACTCCCAGAATACAGTGTATTCATTTAGATCAAAGGAAATAAGCAGTGATGGGGTAAGAGAATAGGTTTGCCAAAGTTCACATGAAAGCCCTTCATGAGAAAGAATCAGCTTCAAATACCCAGCAGGTCCAGAGAGAGCAAAGCATTCTAATAACAGTACCAGTTAAGTAAGGGCTTTCTGTTCCCTTCCTTCTCCCATCTCCCCAAGCTGGAGAGGATCAGGAAAGCAGTGAGTGAATGCAGGTGTGTCATGTACTAAAAGTCCACCCTTTTTTCTTTGCTCTGTGATGCTAGGGCCACCCTCCTTCAAACCACAGGTCTGCTTTGTGAGCTATTCCCTGTTGGGCTCTGGCAGTTGAAGAGATGGATGGGGACTGGGAGGCTGAGGTTGTGGAAGGGGTGTGCTCTTCCCTGCTTCCTTTCTGTCTGGCCCCTGTGAGCATTCCCCAAGCACAGCTGCTTCTCCCCATCAGGGACAATTCCTTCCATAGCAGCAGCCAGTCCAATTTACAGTTTCAACAAGACTTGTAAGGCCACGCTCATCACATCCTCCCCTTCATCCTGAGACAGGACTGTATCCTCTTCAGAGTTTGGGTCTAGCGTCATGAGCTCCTGCCTCTGAGCTCAGGCACACCTGCATCAGCCAACCATCACTTCCTCATCAAGATCCAGAGTTTCAGTTCTGTAGGGTCTGTAGTGTGAAGTTTCAAGAATTTTAACATCTTTTATTTCCTCAGCCCGGGGGATGGTAGTTTCTGCTTGAAATTGCTACACTTATGATACCTTAGAATTTTCTTCTTGTCTTATTAGTCATCTGGTTAGTAACATCAATTTAGTTAATACTTTTTTACATTAATTTTGTTCTCAAATCACTGCTATAATTTCAGTTTCTTGATTAACCCTGACTTATAGATGGGGCAATGGTGGTGGAAAAGTAGGAGAGAAAAAGAGAAGAGGCTGACTCCATTTCCTTCCCCCCAAACAGGTGGTCAGTCTGCCACAGCCCTGAGTTGGGGGATGAAAAGTCTTAACTTTTAAATTGAAAGCCTATCTTACATTATATTGGACATTTTAAATTACCAATTTGAGTCTGGGTTTATGTCTATAGGTTAATACAGGCATTTCTGTTACTCGATAATAACCTTAAAAGTCAAGGGGCTTGACTGAGTTTTCATCCAATGGCAGAGGAAGGATTACCTTCACTGAGAAGATTTAAAGGGACAGTAGGAGACAGCAGTGTAGTAACTTTCTTGATTACATCCCATGAATCCTGCTTATTTAGCATACTGGTTATAATCTGAGGCTGTAACTGAAATGTCTCCAAGAACTCACAAATAAAACTCTCAAAGCGTACGATTTCTTTCATGGGGAGATTTTTACTGCTGATTATGCAGGCTTTCTATTTCTTTTTTAGTCAGTTTTGGTAAGTATATTTTTCTAGGAATTTTTCCATTTAAAATGTACATTTTCAAACTTATTGGCATAAAATTTTTCTATCTTATATTTCTAGTATATTTGTGATCTTTTTGTAGTCTTCTTTTTTATTCCTAATATTATGTGTGTCTTCTCTCTATTTTTTCAATTTCCTTATTCAGTCTGTAGGAGTTAGTCTCTTCAGAGATCCAAACTTTGGTTTGATGATCATCATTATTGTCTCTGATACGTTTCTTTAAGGTTGTTATTTCCTTCTTTTTACTTTCTTTGGGAATATTCTGTTATTTTGATTCTCCCTTCTTTCATTTGATGCTCATCTTATTAATTTTAAACTTTGCTTCCTTTTCCAAAAAAATACTGAAAGCCATAAATTTAATTTTATGTGTACTTTGGACAACTCATCATCATCCTTTGTCAAAGCTTTCCTCTGTCAAAGCTTATTTCCCCTCGATCTGAATGAGTTCACTACATACTGTAAATTTTGAGTGCAGTGTCATGCAGTCTTATTTTTCATACTTTATAATATGATTTCTTTTAGTTGATATTTTTATTTTTAAGCTCTTTATTGAAGCATAATATAGAAAATGTAAACATATATACATATAACAAAGAAAAATGCACATAAGAGTATAGTTGAAAAAGTTTCACAAACTACACACCCATGTATCCAGAGACTAGGATTTAAACACAGAGATATAATGAGCACTCTTTTTTATCGAGGTAGAAATTCATATAAGGTTGAAGTGCACAATTCATGTAAAGTTAACCAGATTGAAGTGCACTCACAATGTTGTGCAACTATCACCTCGTCTAGGTCCAGCACATTTTCATTACCTCCAGAGAAAACCCCAGACCCACTAAGTAGTCATTCCCCATTCCTCTCTTCTCCCAGCCCCTGGCAACCACAATCTGCTTTCTGCCTCCAGATTTTAATTGTGCTTTTAAATTTCTAAATGTATAGAGATTTCAAGGTGTAGGTTTTACTGATTTCTAACTTAATTGTGATGCAATCTTATGATACTGATCTTTAAAATTTGTTGAAATTTGATATTTGCTTTATGTCCTGTTTCATTAGTTTTCATAAATGTAATATGTGATCTGGGAAAGAAAGCATATTCTCCAGTGGTGAGTGCAGTGCCCTATATAAGTCCTTAACATCAAACTTGTTAATTATGTTGTTCAAAATCTTTATAACTTTGCTGAATATTTTTGGCTGTTTGCTCTATCAGTTACTAAGAAATATGTGTTAAATCTCTCACTCTAATCAAGGAATTGTCAATTACTCTGTGCAGTACTGTCAGTTCTTGCTTTCATGACAGACTTTTCAGATAACACAGAGAGGCACTAATCAAAGCAGAAACTTCAAATGTGCTACATTTACAAAAAGACTATCAGCTGCCTCATTCTTTTCTGCCATATTAACCCAGTTTGGTGAAAGTTTTCCCAGAACAAGGTGGCCCTGCTGTCACTCTTTCTCCCGCCCCCTCTCTTCTCCTTCCTTCCATTCTAGAAATGCATATGTTTAAAATCAAAAGAATGGTCTAAGATGGTGTTGAATAAAAATACTCTAGATCCTTGGGATTTCCTTATTTCATTTCAGCAATAGAGTTAAAAATATCAGCAAATTATTGTTTCACTAACCACCACACAACCTCAAGGTTTGCCATTGTCCACAAGGGTTTCTGTGCACCAGAGGCAGTGTTAGATCAGGGGTGGACTGGGCACTGTTGGCATCTCATGTCTGTGTATTCTCCAGAGTTGCGCTGCCTCTTCATCAGGCAGCAAATGATGAATAATGAGTCAGGCCACACTGGGGGAAGCCTCTGTCATCCCACAGCAGAATTCACTCTGTTCGTTTGCTACCTTAGAAAGGAAAAAGAAGCGTATGTAATGCATCGTTGGGCTGGGTTCAGCATCGGGCTGGGTCCGGCATCTTTATTCCTCATTACCTTCTACATCGAATACAATTGCTAATTGAAATAATTACCGTCTTTACCTGGTAACAACATTCTATTTTCTTTATAAGACAGGCTGACTGATGTGCTTTGAAAAAGCAGCAAAATCTCTTTCACTGAGCTTGTATTCATTTCCCTTAGCAGATGATTTCAATAACTTCACATCATTTTTCATCTGGCAAGTCAAGGGAAGCCAAGTTTTGAGAGAAATAAAGCTTGTTCCTTGGAGTGGAACAATGCCAGGGAAGGTGAAACAACTTCATTTTCCACACAGACATGTGGGCCCTTCTAGTTTTTGCACGGAGAGCTGCCTGGATTTGCTCAAATCAACTTGTGGTGCTCATACTAATTGGTTGTTTGAAATGGGCCGGCCAGCTGGCAGCTGTTTGGGCCGCTCCAATGGCCCTGGGGTTGCTGATTCATTTCTCTCCCTCAGACTGAATGGCCTATTATCTGAAAGGGAGGATGGAGCCAGCCCACTTTGCCCCAGCTTGCTGCGGGTGACCTAGGAAGCAGGCCGCCTCTCTGGTGTTTCTCTTGAACTCTGAAGAAGTCATTCGCACCTTAGTACAATAGACCGGTGCCACATCTGGTGCCCTTGAGTCTGGAGGTCAGAGACGATCAGGAGGTCTGCAGGGACAGCGTGTAGTGTGAGGAAGAGATAGTACGTTGAGGTGTATGAACCGGTCAACTGGTGTAGTTTACGATATTTTGGATTTGTTTCTCCACCCAGGGTTAACCTCCTCCAACTCACTTTCCTGAACTGAGAAGCAGTGGCAAAGAAAAGGACCATGGAGCAGATGATGCCAACTATTTTGGTAATTAACACTTTAATATTCATCTGCACACCGTTGTATGCATCGAGCCCATCAATGAATGCATCTAGATACATTTACTGAATGTCTGCTATTTGCAAGGAATGGTGCTGAGTGCTGTGAGGGAAATAAACTAGAAAACTAAGATCACTGCCCTCAAAGTCCTTTTAGTCTAATTAGGGGGCCCAGACATAAACACAAAACATTAAAGAACAATACAAGTGTTCAGAGAGACCAAAGTAATATACATAAGAAAAGGCCAAACTCATTTCTCACAGTCGATCAATTTCTATCCACCTCTAGAGGTGTAAATGACTTGAGTCTTCAACAGAACTATCTCTGGTAACAATAATGAACATAGGCGACCTTACTGAGAGCTTACTGAAGGGAAAGCATTTGTAAGCACTTTACCCATTATTTTATTTCACTTTTAGAAAAATCATTAAAATGTAGCAAAAATCTTAAAGAGTGAAACATGATTCAGGTTTAAAACTAGATGTTACAGTAAATGCTTTGAACTTAGCCTTGGCCCAATTCATGTCAAAGCCGGGAACTAAGATTCTTCTTTATCTTATAACATGATGCATTTGCATCTGAGAAGCTGATTCAAGTCCAGGCCACAATTGTGATATAGACCCATAAATGTACACATGGGACTATGTACTCCAGTGTGCTGGGGCATGTTCCCAGTTGTGACAATGCATTGTAGGGGGTTAAGGGCAGGAGGCAGCAACAAACCCTTGTTAATAGGAAGTCTTTGTGGAAGAGAAGGCATTTCAAAGAGAAGTCAAAAGCTCTATTTACAGATTAGGAACTAAGGTAGAGATTGAAAATTTCACCCTATAAACTTTCAGCCCAGTATCTCAAGATTAGATCTCCATTATCAAATTAGTATTTTTTAAAGATTTTATTTATTTGAGAGAGCATGGGGTGGGGGAGCGTAGGGGCAGAGGGAAAGCCAGAAGCCGAGTCCCTGCTGAGCAGGGAGCCTTATGTGATGCAATGGGAGGACTCGATCCCAGGACCCTGGGACCATGACCTGAGCTGAAGGCAGACCTTTAACCGACTGAGCCACCCAAGTACTCCCGTTATCAAATTAATTTAACAAAGGAGCAACTTGGATCCAATATGGCTCGAACATCTCCTTGGAATACCCAGACTATAAAACTATGCTCTTTGTAGCTTGACTTGTTAGTGTTCTCAAGAGGCTTCCTCTGGAGTAGTACAATAAGGAGCAAATAAGAGGTAAAACTGAGCACATCACCCGTTTGCTGCAGACTCTTGTCCTTAGTGATCAAGTCAGGCCCCTCTCCTCCAGGAAATCAGGGTTGAGTTACATGTCCTCCTCCGTGCTTCCATAGAGTCTAATCCCCAGACTCTATGTTTCCTAAGGGTAGAGACCCGTCTTACTCATCTTGTATCCCTAGCACTTGGCATAGAGCTTGGCACATAGTAGGTGCTCAGTAGATGTTGAACTGAAGAGGAAAGGTTGGTTGGGGTCCCCTTTGAGGGTTTTATAGTCAGGGTCCCCTGGGAGAGGTGGGGGTAGGGTACAGTGGGGCTGTACATGTGTAGGGGACTGAATGTTTGCTTTCCTCAGGGAGGAGTGTGATGTGTCACAGATTACCCGGCCACCTCTGCCTTCTGTGCCCTAACCTCCATGCCCACCGGAGGCATGCCCTTCTCCAGAGGGGGTGTGTAGACCCAGGCACGGCCGCTCCCCTACAGTGGGGGAGGATAAAATGAGAGTAGGTGTTACTGACCTAAGTGGATCAGACACGGGGATGGGGAAAGAAGATGGATGGAGGCTGAGTCACAGCGCAATATGCTATGGCTGGCTGTGACCACCTGGTCAGGAAGCCCTGTGGGGAAAACTGGAGGGACTGAACCTCCGGAACCCTGCCAGCAGGGTTAATAAGAATCACAATGAGAATAATAAACACTTATAGAGGGCTATCAGCGGGGCATTGTTCTAAGCACTTCATTTATTTAGTGGGAATAACTGGGAAGAAGAAGGCGGCCAGGTCCATGAAAGGGGTCCTCTGAAACATGCTCACTTCTCAGAGCACGAATCGACACTGTTTCGAGCACCACCTCAGGGGAGGTCAAGATTAGAGTGAAGGGGGCACATGTAACCCTGAGGTTGGCCGTGAAGAATTAGAGAAACCACTGGCCTGTGCCCCCGCCTGACCCAGCAGCCAAGCCTCCTGTAGGCAGGGGCTTGGGGACCTTTTCTGCTGCATGTCCCCACGAGCTCAGGGCAGTTCCTTTGCCGGGGCCCTGCCAAGCCCTGGCCCTGGGAATCTGCCTGTCAGGATTAAGCACCCTGCCGGGGAGAGTATCAATATGGATAGAGCATGGCATCTTTAAACATTGTACAGGAGCAGAGGGACAGCCAGGTCCAAATGATAATATTTTGAAAAGCCACAGGGAGCCTCTGCTGCTGTGGAGTTAGAATTGCTCCTCTTTCATGTGATTAAAGAAGCCCTTGTGGGTTTTTTTCTTTTCCTTAGAGACATTAGCAGGGTTTCCCCCCTCCTACTACAGCGTTGAATGATTTCTAAGGCTTCTAAGTGCACCGCATTTACATTTACTACTCGTTGGTTCTCTAAATGAAAGGCAGCCTGAAACACATTAATGAGCCTCCTGATTACGGCAGCCCTTGAGAAATTAATTAACGACAATGCAGCGTACACTAACATCCCTCCTTCTCTCTGTGACGGGAATGGCACGGAGCTTCGCTTTCATCCGCACCCACACGAGAGTCACCACGCATCTTCAGCCGCAGAGCTACCTTCCCTGGCATATTTTGGCCTGTTTTTCCTGGAGAATGACATTCCCTGGATAATTAAGTGGGAGCATCTTTCTCATGGCCTGGAATTTTCCCCCCTGAACCGGGTCCCTTCATTATACTAATAGCCAGCACTGAAATGTTGCTTAATTTGTCAGGGACTCTGTGTGTGTGTGTGTGTGTGTGTGTGTGTGTGTGTGCGCGTATGTACACATTTGCTTATTAACATTTCACAATAATCCTGGGGTAGGGACTGTTATCCATTTTACATTTTTCATATTTCATCTTTACATGTACATCTTTCACAAAGGGTGAATTAAGGTACTGAGATGGCCGTTAAGTCTCTTAAGGTCACACAGCTAGTAAGCTGCAGAGTCATCATCTGAACTCAAAGGGATTGACTCAAAATCCATACCTTACTACTAATCACATCTACAGCTACCCAGAGGGATATTTGTATTTGGGTTATTTGGGGCTTCTTATAGTCCAAATGTGTATATTGAGATGGTTTCCCACTCATCTTGACTCAGGGTGCTCTCTGTCCTACTTCTGCCTGGAGGGATATCCTTCAATGACCTTGATTTGCCTCCCCAAGACAGTAAGAAGAGCCAACACATGGAACTATCATTTGGGCCTGGATAAATTCCAGAACGATTTCACAGCATCCAGGCTTCTCACATCTAGGAGATAGGAATCAAGCTCTGCACCCAGGCTCTTTGTTCGTTAATGTGTTTCCTCTTCTCTTCTGGGGGAGGGATGAAGGAGCTCTTTACAAGAAGCATATTGTCTTGTGGATTTTCTGTTGTCAATGCTAAAAACGCTGGAAAGAAGCTGGCATGATTATTCCCATTTTATAGATGAGGACTCTGAGGCTCCAAGAGGATTACTGACTCACCTGCTCAGGAGCATGCGGATTTTTTAATTTTTGTTTGACTCTGTAAAATTGCAAAGCTACTGATTCCAAATTGCTGTTCTTTTTACCAAACTGCTCTGTGTCCATGTGGCTCTGCTGGATGAACCATTCACTGAGATGGCTATCTTTTTATAATCACTTCTGATCTCAGGGCTGCCATAAGAATGAAGCAGACTTACACATGTGAGTTCCACACATCAGGTTCTTGAAAGAGCTCTGCAACTTTTTGGCACTCGTAGGAAGCCCTGAAATAAAGCTAACCAGAATGGCATTCATGGGCATCCTGGTAGCAACCACATTTACCTTGTAAAAGAGAAGCAACAAAGACTCAGGAGGCCACCCAAAAAGCAACTTTGGTTGAACCTTATTTTTTTTTAAGATTTTATTTATTTATTTGAGAGAGAGCAGAAGTGGGGGGCTAGGGGCAGAGGGAGAGGGGGAAGCAGACTCCCTGCTGAACAGGGAGCCTAATGCAGGGCATGATCCCAAGACTCCAGCATCATGGCCTGAGAAGACAGACACTTGACCAACTGAACCACCCTGGTGCCCTGAACAATATTTCTAAGTAAGAGAGAAAACAATCATACAAGAAAGTGGTTTTCATGATGAGCAAAGCATTTTCTGGGCAACACACAGCTTCAAAAGAATTCTTTCCTCCACACTCAGCCCTGAGGGTCTGGGAGTGCCCTCCAATACAGCAGCACAGAGCAGGAGATCCCAGAGGTTAGGAACGTGAGCGTTTGGACTGAGACTAGACCCAAGCTCAAGCCTCGACGCTGCCGTATCCTAAGTATGTGAGCTGAGGCAAACTAGGTCTTCCTTTGGCCTCTGTTTCACTGTCTGTAAAATGGGAGAATCGTTGTACCTGTGTCATAGGACTGTTGTGACAATTAAATGAGACGGCGCATATAAGAACCACACAAGGTATGCAAAATGCTTGATTACACACATAGTAAGCATTTCATAACACAGCACCCTTTGCCAGATTCCTCCTTCTACTGAGCACCTGCTGTTCTTTCTGACATGCTCTCCATTCAGGACCCTGTGTTCAAAGGGCAGCTCATCGGCAGACCTTCCCCGGCCACCCCACCCAGAGTAACTCATGTCCTCCCTTCTTGTTTTGTACTCTCCCTGGCACAGGTCACTATCAGATGCTGTATTCTACAGTAATGTGTTTATCTGTTTCTGGTCTGTCTGCTTCCATAGGAACACTAGCCCCACGATGACGGCAACTATGCTGGGTTCACTGCTGAAGTCTCCGTGCCTAGAGCAGTGTCTGCCATGTGGAGGGGACCAAGCAAATACGTGATGAAGGCAGGTGAGTACAACGCAGCTCTTCTAAATAGATTGTGATTCTATACAGTGGTGCAACCTAAAACCCGATGTCAGGCACCAGAGCGGCCGAGTGTATCTGGGAGCAGCCTCCAGCTGAGTGCCCCGAGAAGGCCTGACCCGCGGAGCCTCTGAGCTGTGCTCCAGTGAGCCCTGCAGCCCTGAAGTGTAAAGCCATCACCAGGCCAGGCTGGAGGGGATCCGAACCGGCTCAGCCGTTCTTTGCTCCGAAAGTTATAGCCCTGAAGTGACTGCCGGGGAGGGGAGGTCCCCTCCCTGGTGTGCTTCCCGTCCTTGTCCTTCTCCCTCCAGGAATCATTACTGGTTGGTGCAACTTTCTCACCGACAAAAAAACATGTCTTAAAAGTAACCTGTGGCAATGGATAGTTTACTGCTTTTAAACTCACGAATTATTTTTTAATGGCAGCACATATCCCGTGATTTACAATAAGTAAAAGCACAGTGGGTTTTGCTCCTGGCCCTCCCTGGTTGCCGCTGACGTACAGCTACCTGTGTTCCTGCTGTGAGGGCCCGCAGCTGGCAGCTGGTGGGGAGGAGTAAGGGGCTGCGTGGACGAAGAGCTGCCTCCTCAACTGCGGCCTTCGGGGAAGTCAGAGCAAGTGAGGCCCAGGGAGCATTAAACTCCCTGGCACGGCCTCACCGAGGTTTCACACCTCCCGTTTAAGGTCCAGGCAGAGAGCGAACTGGACCTAATAAGGCACCTCAGAGCCACTAGTGGAGGTTCTGACTTAGAGGCTGCTCCGAAGGGCATGGAGTTTTTCTAAAGTGCAAGGCTTGGAAATTCCAAGCACTTTCAGAGATTCTAATAAGCAGATGTGTGTTTCGCAAAGCCTGCAGAGAGCAGAGACATCAAACGAGAGGGAAGGATAGTTAAATAAAAGAACAAATAGCAAAAAGAAGAGCATGCTCGCTGAACTCTACCCTGACCTTCAATTCTGATACTTCATGTTAGAATTGAGTTGTTCTGTATCCACACTGAGCAGTGAGATTGGCAAGGTAAGGATTGTAGAAGTTGCCTTCGGTCCGTAACTGTGAATTACCGTCTGTGCCGTAGACATTGTTTATCCATGTTGATATATATGCTATATAAATGTAACTGTGTATAGTAACTACTGGATAGGGCGCATGAATGAATGCAGTCATTAAGAACTGTATTACCCCAGGGTGCCTGGGTGGTGCAGTCGTTAATGGTCCCACTTGTCATTTCAGCTCAGGTCATGATCTCAGGGTCGTGGGATTGAACCTCGCATTGGGTTCCATGCTCAGCGCGGAGTCTGCTTGAGACTCTCTCTCCCTCTCCCTCTGCCCCTCCCCCCTGTTCTCTGTCCCTCTCTAAAATAAAAAAAAAAAAAAAGAACTATATTACCCCAAATCATGCAGGGAGAACCCAGACTGTCGTGATGATGTGAGGTAGGCCCAGCAGTGTGCAGTGCAATGTTTTTCCCTAATCATTTCATGTCAAATCACAAGTTTGTGGTCCACTGGACAAACCTAGCTGGATTTCCTGGGCAGTGTTCAGTCTCTGGCTGTGGATGGGTTGCTTCTTCTTTTTCTTTATTTATTGTAGCCCCACCTTGGAGAGTTTCTTAAACATAGTTCTTATTGAAGAAAACATCTATTTGGGATTTCCCGGGCAAGACTGTGCCATAAGAGTGGCCTTTCTTCAGACAGCTATGCTCTTACAGACAAATATAGCAGAAATTAGGATGACTGTGGAAGATTAGGATGCTGGCAATCTGTTGTCCTAACCATTTCCCTGGAGCTTGAAGAATACAATTCACGTGCCGGATGCTGGTCCCCAGCAGACTGGGCAGGCAGACCTCTGTGACTGTGAGGACTGAAGCCTAACAAGCAGGTGTAAGAGCATCTGGAAGAGCTCACGTTATAACTTTCATTCCCCAAAACAACTGCAGGTGGGGGCGAAGCTTCCCCCCTCCTTCTTTCAGCTCCTCCCCCATGCTTCTGCTTTGTGCCCCCACTGAATGCAGTACTTACTTCTGACCTGTCACCTGTAACATTTTGTACTGATTCCCACCGCCGCCCCATCTAAAGTTCTCTTGCGGACCCACACGGTCCCCGGAGCCTGGTGCAGTTCCTGGAGCGGAGTACTCAGTAGAAAGTTGTTCACTTATTTGTCTGAGGACCCTTCCTTCCTCCTGAGAGTGGCAGCGAGTATTTATATGCACAGGGATAGGATCTGCCTTGCAGTAAAATGCCGAAAAATGCGTGATAGAAGGCCAGGTGTACAAAGAAATCTGACATGGGAGCGTAGATCAGGAATCCTTACAGAAATTTCCTTATCCAATCCCGTGGGTAAGGATGGCTCAAGTAGCTGGGATTCAGTTTAGCCTTGAACAATGGAGTGTTGGCTGCTCTCCTACAAGGCCCTCCCTGGAATTCTTGGAGACAGAAATTTAGTTCCACATCTCAGCCAATTGATAACAAGTTCACCTCTGATGGTGCTTTAAAGTCCCTCAGGACCCAGATTGTGTTTGGTTGCTAACCCTGTGGCTATGGTCCTTGCAAGTGTTGTAAGCTTCTGGCCTTCTGAAGCTTCGTGATTGAGGAATATATGCTAATGGTGGCAAAGAAAGGAATGGTCTTGCAGAAGAAAGACAAGGTACCTTGGTGAGTAGCAACTGGGTTTCTTTTGTCATTGGACTTCTTGGCTGGTCAGCCTCAGGGCCTATGAAGGCGGTTAAATCCTTAGATCAGAGGTCCTGCATTTGATCCAAGGAGGATCCTAGGAGATGAAGGAAAGGCCTTGCCCAGAGGCACTGACTGCAAGGCATAATGCTCCCAAAAGCCCAGGCCTTTCCTACACCTGAAGCCAGGATCCAGAGCCCCATCTCTAATGGCTCTGAGACTTGGATTTGGTTATTCCTCCCTGTGGAATTGCCTGCCTGCAAAGAGAGGGGTGTGTGTTGGTGGAAATCCCGTCTACGCTAGGAGCCAGGCCCAGGCCTTACCTGGAGACAGTTCATGGCCCAAAGAGCTTGAGGAATTCCTCCCTAGCAACATGTCAGTTGCACCCTTTTTACCTGGGATTTTGGCAATATGGATGCTTTTTTAAAGGGTATATTGATATATTGATTTCTTTGCAAACAGAAGGGCATTCAGGCTCCAGGGCCCTGGATAGGCCCCACAGTTCTTCTATGCCCAGAGCCAGGCCACCTTCTCCACCCAGGCATCATCCTCCCTCCTGGGCCCCGTGGGGAGGCTCCCTGCACAGCTCAGGACAGCAGCGCTGCCACCCAGCTGAGGAGGGTGGATAGAGCGCCGCAGGCAAGGCTGCTCTGTGGGAACAGAAAGCCCAGGCATCGGCTCAGGGCAGAAGCTCCGGGGTGCCCCGTGAGGAAGCCGTCAGGGCCCTTGGTGCGCAGTCAGGGGAGGCTGATAGGCTGCGCCCTCGCTGCCAGCCAAGGGACACAGAATGTTCCTTCACGGTACAGCAGGCCCCTCTGGGTGGGGAGCCCTGCACGGCCGGCTTCTCTGGGCCCATGCCTTTGCCATCTGGAAGGCCACAAGCCATCACTGTTCATTCAGATGGCTCTCCGTGAGGCCGAGAAGGCTGGCCCCATTGTCCCGCTGCCCTCAGCTCGCCTCCATCCTCCCACCTGCAGCCTGGGATCCTCTCTGGCTGCTGCCTGTCACTTATGAAGGTACATCCTTTAGGAGTCTCTTGGGACTGGCCAGGAGGAAAAAGGCATATTTTACAGAGCAAATGAAGCTTTGGAGCGTTTATTAAAGGCATCTGGCCAACGTCCTATCAAGTGTTAAGCCTTCTGTCCTGCGGAAAGGAAGAAACACATCTGTGGAGTATACACAACTGCTCAGGCAGAGAGCCTGTTGCCACAGCACCATTAATATCATCATCATCATCATCATCATCATCAAAAAGCATCTTCCAAGCCCCTGATTGCCATGACAACCAATAAGGAAGGAGACTTCGGTGGGAAGTAGTTGAACTTGAAGGGAGGCGGCCTGGATTCCCATCCCAGCTCTGCTTCCAAATGCCTCTGTGCCTGTGAGCACAACATGGTTTCCCTTGCCCCTCTCAAATTCTTCACTACTATCATAGATACAGCCCTTACCCTGTGCATTTTCCCAGCCCATGCCCAGTGCAGACATGGCTAATCAATCACCATCCCACAGAACCTTAGAACATAGGCTCAGAAACCTTAATAGAACTCCTGACAGCCATTGCTCACTGATTTGAAAAGCAGTCAAGATGAAACTGATTTGCCATCGCTGCCCTGATGAAATTTATAACCTGGGAATGGAATTCTATACCAAGAACAGGCCAGGTCACTCCGAAAAAAAAAAAAAACAACAACAAAACAAAACACCCAACCTTATCAATAAAGCAATAAACCTACCTGAACAATGTAGACTGGCCAGGTGAATGATACTTAATTACTAGGCAAAGATAACTTCACTGAATTGTTTTATCTAGGTAGACCCAGGGCTAAAGATATCGAAGCACACCCCAAATCAGAAATGTCCCTCGTTATTGCACAGATGAGGAAATGAAAGCCTCAATGGTTGTGACTTCCCCGGCCCCCCAGCCTGGCAGTGGCCACATCAAAAACCCAGGTTTTCTGGTTTCCAGCACAATGCTCTCTCTACCCACTGACTCCATTGTCTTGTGTGGCAAGGGAAACACACACACACACACACACACACACACACACGTACACATACACAGCTATTTCAGGTACAGGCAATTAACGGTTCTCAATAGCGTTTGTGGTGAAAATTAATGAACAAGTGGCCTCGCATTGAGACTATAAAAAACAAATTTCCAAACACTGCGTAATTGAACAGTGAATCAGAACTCCTTCATTTTATTGTAACTCCACCACTCCCTGTTTGGATACCTGGAGAGAGTCCCGTAATCCATTTTTGTTCTTGGTTTTCTTGCCTGTACAATGGGCACCAATAATGCTATCTGTACTTGCCTCACCAGGATGGAGAAACTAAAAGCAAAAGATGTGGCACATCCAGTTAAACAGCAGTTAGCATGAGAGGAGTGATGAGCAGTCAGGTAGTGACTGTCACTCTGGGATTGATGGCAACATTTGGCAAATGCCAGGATGTGTGGGTTAAATGCACCACAGCCCGAGGATGACTCAGGTGGTTCCAGCTGGGGTCAGGCAGGCTTCAGAAATGATCTTTATTTGAATGAGAGTTTCAGGAAAAGGGAAAACCCAGAAAGGTGTATCAAATGACGAAGGATAGTTCCGGGCCAGCAAGAGACCCAAGGGGTCCTTCCCTCCTCTTTCTGCTGCAGGTGTCTGGAGGCGGGCTCTGACAGCAGGGTGAAGGCTCAGATTGCAAGCACTACATGCATGCTTAATGAGTGTTAACTGGGGGGCAGCAGAAAGCATAAGGGCCAGTGTGTAACAGATGAGCACACAGGGAGTAACCCAAGCATACCTCCTCCTGATTGCATTTATCAGGGCACCTCACTGGGTGTTCCTGACATCAGGAGCCTGGCTTTGTAACCACATGCCCACCACACCAAAGCCTTTGCAATAGGAAGTAGTGTGTTCGCACAAAATATCTTCCTAGGACATGAATTAAACATGTGTTTCTCCCAGGGCTGGCAGTTTGACGCACTCCTGCAAGGGGCTGAACTTGCTTTGTTCTTTTGCTTCATTTGCAGAGCAGAAGGCATTTAGGAGAAAGAGTCCTCAGGAGTGGCCACTAGATGGCGCAAGAGTTCTACCAATGAGTCCGCGGATGGCGCAAAGCCCTTTTTGGGAAATTCTGAAAGGAATTTATAGCTTCCA
This sequence comes from Ailuropoda melanoleuca, assembly GCF_002007445.2. Classification (NCBI taxonomy): domain Eukaryota; kingdom Metazoa; phylum Chordata; class Mammalia; order Carnivora; family Ursidae; genus Ailuropoda; species Ailuropoda melanoleuca. The sequence goes on along the minus strand of NC_048219.1, from coordinate 55,683,545 downwards.
AGAATTTCAAAGCAGGATAGGGCCTTAGAGGTCATCTAGTCCGACCGTATCATTTTACATTTTAAGGCCGGGTAAGAGGAGCTCCGAGAGATAAAAGATCTTGCTTGGTGTAAACAACCAGTTAGTGCAAATCTGGGATTAGAAATCAGATCTCCTTCCTCTGGATCAATCTCATTCAGTCAAACCACCATGTTTTCCTTTTTCTCCTCCTGTTGTCTTGGATTCTTAGCCACTACTGAAGCAGGAAGCTGGTTCAGTATTGAGGATTAAACATGGAGAGCAGGAAGGAAGTGGAGTTGCTGGGTCTCTTCCCAATGGTGTGGACAGGCCCCTCGGATGCCCCAAGGGCCTGTGTCACAAGGTACAGAGAATTCTTCTGTGGTCCTGCCCATGCATGCTCATTGTCTGGGGATGCTGTCCTCCTGCCCTGGTCAGATCATGAGAGTCGAAGGCAGGTGGGAACCAGCCTGGAGACCTCAGTTCTCTCTTCATTCTGCTCACCACTTGCCAAACTCAGGTCACCAAGCCTTGGTTTGCTGGCTTACTAAAGCAACACGACAAAGGGAGGGTAAACCCCACCATCAGGCTTCCGTCCCAGACTATGGGGATCCAGAAAGTGAAGCTGCTATTGTATTTCCTTTAGATGTTCTTTATTACTTCACATATACCCTACTGTGTTCCAGAAAGGAATTAAAGCATAACGAACAACAGGATATTTCACAGAGGCCAAGAAATATTTGATGTTAATGATGATTCATTCAACAAAATCAATCCAACAATACTTATTGGATGCTGAGTTTGTTTTTATATATAAAATCTACTTTATATGACACTCCATCCACCAGAAATCACATTTATTTGGCACAATTGTACTTTTACTTCTACATAGTAATGCGTGTTTATTGCAGCACTTGCACTCTTGGACAGGCTCAGAATGCAAGCTCTGCCCTGGTTTGAACTTTTCTGCCACTTCTGCTCTGTGTAACATCGTGAATCATGTAACCTTGCTTATCCCTATACTTCTCATCTCTAAAATTGGAATCATATTTTGATTCTAAGTTATCTTATAATGATAGAGAGTGCTACCTAGCATCCAGACCTTGTTTTCTAAAAACCATTCTCCAATTAAAGGAACCAGGGCTCCTTTGGAAGAGTGGTTGATTGTAGGACTGAGGTAGGGAAAATCCAGGATGAATCTGGAGCATTTTGGTGTGTCAGAGGGTAAGGAAGAACCCACAAAGGGACAGTAGCATGTCAAAAGGGCATAAGAGCTAACATGAAAGAGGTTCTAATAGCCAGAGCTGGGACAATTTGTGCAGCAAAATAAATAATGATAGTACTGGATGAAATTCGTAGAATGAAATAACTATCCATGAGTCAACACGGATATAAATAAATAGATGAATAAATAAGTAAATGGGGAAGGGACAAATCTTTGCAGAAAAATTACAACTAATAAGTGAGGGAATGAGGGACATAAAGGATCACCTTAAAACACTACAGGCAAGATCCACAGATGGATGCTAACATTCCATGCAGAAGTTTGAAAGGAAACATGTTCTTTGAATAGTCTCTGCCAAGACACTTACCCATTACAAAGAGAAAACAGTGACTCTACAGTGGGGAAATCCAGCCATCACCTTCACCAAAGGATCATGGTCAGCATCACCAGGATGACGCACTAGCGTCATGTGTCCCCTGATATGATTGAGGATACATCACTTCTAGGGCATTCTTGATAAAAATGCATAATCTCAAACTAATCATAAGAAAACATCAGACAAACCCAATGTGAGAGACACCCTGCAAAAGTAACTGACCAGTCCTCTCTGAAGTATCAAGGTCATGGGAGACTAGGGAAGACTGAGGAGCTGTCGCAGACAGGAGGAGCGTGAAGAGACAGGCCAACTCAATGCTATGTGGATCTTGGATTAGAGCCTGGGACAGAAGAAGGACATTCATGCTCCTGGCAGAGAGGACAGCATGAGAAAAGGCCTGGGGCCAGACAAGACGTGGACCCTTCAACTTCTGGTCGGAGGGGGCCTGGATCAGCCTCTGTTGCCCTGTGCTGTACAAATATTATTATTTTTTGCACGTGCCACTATGGCAAGGAAGTTTGGCAGCACTGAGGTTGAGGACCAGACAGTGGTGAACCTTTCCCCTGCTCCTCCTGCTTCCATCATGCAGATTGGCCAAGGGCCAAGAGCAGCCTCTGAAATCAGTGACCCCAACCAAGCCGGGCTGCTGTCTTTTGGGGCAGATCCCTCACATCTGTGCATTCTACTTTGGGCCTAGTTTCATTTTGGGGACATAGTACAGAAGTTACTTAAACATACAGCAGGAAAGGCTTTGGGATAAAACACATCTGTGTTTAAATTCTCACAGTTGTGAGATCTTGCATAACTTACTTAACCTCTTTGATCCTTGATTTCCTCATCTATAAAATGAAGATTAATAATCACACTTGCCTCTCAGGGCTGTTTGTTGGAAGGATTGAATGGGACATGGTAAAGCCTCAATCAGTAGGTTGTTTGCCTCTTTCTATACCTGTCTTTGATGGTGTTGACAATAATGGCAGGTTACCCTGGAGGCATTAGGCTTCTGTTTAAACAGAGAGAATACCACCTGGCTGGCTAGAGAGGCTCAGTCTGTTCTGGTTGAAATATATCACTCACAACACCACAAGTGGCCCCTCTATATTGGGAATAGGTAATAAGCATTAAAAGCTAAACACTGATTTAAGGGAGAACCAAAACAGATCAAAGGTCAGAACTCAGATCTTGGGAGTGAAGGAGCACCAGCAGAGTAAAGATGGGGTAAGGCACACACTGTTTCTGTTCTACTTATATCCTCCCCTACTTTCCCAGTAATGAGCTCAAGGTGTGCGCATGGTGGCAACATACCAGCCAAAAGACTACATTTCCCAGCTTCCCTTACAGACAATTTTACCCAAATGACTGACTTCTGGCCAATAAAATATAAATGGATGCTATTAGGTGGAACTTCCAGGAAGATTTCTTAAAGAGGAAAAGTCGTTGAAATGTGCTCGTTTTCTCTTCCTCTCTTCTGCTTCTTATCTGGAAGGCAGGCTTAATGGCTGGAGTCATTGTGACCAAACTCGAAACACAAGGCAGCCTCAAAGTGGAAACCACATGGTAAAATAGAAAGGTACAAGAGCTTCAGTTCCTGCTGACACTGGAGAACCATCAAACTGGGCCTAGACCACCTACCTGCAAACGACATACTGATTAAACGTTATTGCCAGTCTGTTATCAGCAGCCAAAATAAATTTCTAACTGATCCTGGGGTATGGAAAGACATGAACTAGAGTAAAATGAGGCAACTGGTGCTGGCCGTCACAAGGCAACAGTTAGAGAATGAAATCTCAATGCATAAGAAAGAAAGCTTGGAGGTAAGAATGGACTAAAAGCACACACATAAACGCGTGCGCGCACACACACACACACACACACACCTTGACCCATTTGCATAGACGAGGAATTTCAGCCTATACAGGAGAACAAGGGATGTTGTCTGGGCTAATGATCAGAAGCATTGTATGAGTATCTTGCATTGTTCCTCAAGCCTTGCTTCAACATCTCTTCCCAAATTTAGCAATCTATTTGGCAAATGAGACAATAACTGCAGCCATAGACATCAAATTCTCTTGGCTTCTAGAAGCCCCAACAGAAGTTGGTTATTGTGAACAGTTTTTTGGGGTGGCGGTCCTGTGAGTGTAATAAAAATCATTATTTTTTTCTTTGCAGGAAGCAATTTCTTAAAACTCTATGCAAATCATCTCTTTCCTCTTGGGGAAAAAAAACCACCATATCATATAAAAGCCTTACAGCATATTTAGATGCTCCATCAAAGCAAAAGACAGGTTGGCTCATGCTGGGCTGGAAGAATACTCATTGTATTCCTAACTCAGGTAGAAACCTCCCTGGTAGACTGTAAAACATCATTGGTTAGGGTTTTAAAAGCAAAAATGCCAGATTGCCAGAAGAGTCTGATTCTGATGCTCAGGTTTTGGTGTTATACAGATAAAAGACCACCAGGCCTGATGATGGATAAGTAGGTATTCTGCAAAGACTCCGGGTTATCACTTATCCATCTGTCTATCCATCTACCCATCCGTCCATCCACCCAAGAACATCCGCTTAGGGCACCCTATGTGCCAGGCGTGGGGCTTACTGATGAGTAAGACACATCCCCTGCCCTTGAGGAGCTCCTATTCTAGGAGCCCAAATAAGGATCTAAACCACTCAACAAATGTAGTAGAGCCTTATTTCTCAGCACAAGCATAAATTAGTAAGTTAGTGATATGGAAAAGTAGGAAGCTAAAAAGCAGATAACTGTAGATCCGTATTTTCTGCATGTATTAATTATTATAGGTTACTATTTATGAAGTGATAGCTTTGTTCCAGGCACTTGACATGCACAATCTCAATTAATCCTTACAATGATCCCCCTGAGACAGACATTTGTATCAGTTAGAATATCTTAAGTCACAAGAATCTGAATACTCAGCTCTCACCGGCCTAAATCTTAGAGTCATTTAGTTATCTCATCAGCAGAGATGAGAGAAGTTCCAAGGGAGTCAAGGAGCTCGATGGTGCCAGGCTGACAGGTGAGTATCTCTACATTCTCCTGGTCTTCCCTGGTGACATCCTTATGGCAGCCCTAAACATCACAGTCTCCTATGACAGCATCCAAAGCAGAAAGAGAGGAAAATAAGAGAAAGAGGAATCTTCTCTCACGTCTTTTATTATAGAGAAATTATTTCCCCAAGAGACTTCCACTGTCAGCCCATTGGCCAGAACTGTGTCAACTCCAGCTACGAAGAGGGATGAGAAAACACGTATCTGTTACACTCCGCTTCTGGATTGAGGCAGGCAAGGAAGACAGACGGGGCTGGGCATGTGCTATCGTCATCTCCCTTTTACAGACAAGGAAGCGGAGACATGGGGAGTTTTTACTTATACTTGCCCCAGCCACACAGTTGGAAGTGTCAGAATTGGGATTAAAATTCGGGAAGGTCTGATCTGGAGCCTAGACTCAATCACCACCGGCTACTTCCCTCACCGGCTGTACAAGACTGCATCAAGTTTAACAACTTTGCCTATTAATTGTATTTCCCTGCCCTTCCTGTTCACCTTCCATTGAGGTCTGATGTTGTAAATTCTTTCTAGAAGGCAAGAGGCATGTGCAGTGTCTCACCAGCATGGTGATGGAACAGAAGGGACTGTTGAAATAATAAACACCCCGAGAAGGGAGCAACCGGGCAGAGAGATGGTGGACGCATGCGTGTGGACCAGGCAGTGCAGCGGCTGGAAAACCACCATGCAGGTGGGGATGGCTGATGAATGTCTGCTGTTCAGCATAAGTTTTGCCACTGAAATGAAGTTTAAGGTGAAGGGCAGATCTCGGCCCCCCAGCAAACGGCTATAGCATGTGCTGTACCTTGCGCACAGTCCAATTTCAGTCATTTCCCCCCCACCATGATTTTTAATGCTGCTCTCATTGGAAAATGCATTTTAATTTCAGACAAGGTACGCCAGGACTCAAATGCCCCGTAGGTGTCATGGTGATTCAAGGGCTTCTTCTAGCAAGTGGGTGAGGAAAAATAACTTATTAACTCTCCGTCTGCCAAGCCCCAGGTGAGGAGCCAAGATTGAGGCATAACGGGAAGAGGCTCAGGAGGTCCGGGCCCAGGGGTGGAAACAGAGGGTCCAAGCTCCTTGTAAATTTTCTACCCAGAAGGTGGCAGAAGTGCCAGGCTGTTCCAGAAACTGCAGCTCAGGAGTCAGAGGGACCATGAGCTAGATGGGACCGGTGGGGAATGTGCCAGAATAAAGAGCTGCTAGCCACACAGTCCAGCTGGTAAAGAAGGCCAGTCCTGCCATCCCCCCCGGGTCCCATCTGGCTCAACTTCATCCTGGCACTTCGGCCATCCTGACTGCTAAGGTGAGACTGGAGGGGACTATGGTAGACAGAAGGATGGTCCCCCAGACATATCCAGTCCTAACCCCAGGAACCTGTGAATATGTTACCTCACTGACAAAAGGACTTAGCAGATGTGATTAAGTTAAGGATCTAAAGATGGGGAGATTAACTCGGATTATTCAGGTGGGTTCAATATAATCGCCAGGGTCCTTCTAAGGAAAAAGGGGGGGTGGGGGAGGAAGGCGGTTCAGAGATTTGAAGATGGAAGAAGGGACCATGAGACAAGGAACAGAGGCAGCTTCTAGGAGCTGAAAGACATGAAAATGGATTCTCCCTTAGACACACAGCCCTGCCGACACCTTGATTTTAGCCACATATGACCTGTTTGGGACTTCTGACCTCCAGAACTGTAAGAGAACAAATGCGTTTTGTTTTAAGCCACTCGGTTTGTGTAGTTGGTTACAGCACTGTAGGAAACCAACACAGGGGCAGAGGGGGACGCAGGTGCCCAGCTGAATGCCTGTAGACAAGGATGGGGTGGTCAGGGCGCCATGGACGCAGGCAGGGAGGGGGGGCTGGGCGAGGACACAGCCGCAACTGCCCTATGGCCTCTGTGCTCCCCTCCACTGCCATCCACATTTGTAAACTCTCCTCCCCATCCCAGACCTTTTCCTAAAGCATGTGGGAGCCTCCTGTTTGGAGCCAGGCACCCACCTCTAGTCTCTGAGCTGGAAATACACAAAATAACTTCTTTCAGACCTAAAGGGCTGACGAGTACGCCCTTGATTTGGGGGCTCCTGCCCGTTTCCTGGGTCACACTGAAGTGCCCCAGTGTGTTTCTCTTCCAAAGTGTTTTCCTAGCTCTAGTTTTAAATGATTCAGCTGATGGGACTGCTCGCTCTCTCTGGCTTCCTGGGAGTCTTGGTTCATTACGTCCATTAGCACTTCCCTGTTTCTCCCCAGCAGGAGATTTTCAAAGTATTAGTTCAAATGGCAGCCGCCTCCCCTCCAGCAGTGTGTTGTCATCCTGGCTCTGTTCTGGATCTCTCCCCTGCCCCTTGGCAGTGGAGACCTCCCAGGTGGCCTCTCTGCATTGTGAGACCTGTTTCTGGTTAGAGAAAGCTGTGTGCCCTTGGGCTTTACAAGGATTGCATTCCTTTGCTGAAGTTGTTTCCTGCTTGGGAAGATAATCACTTTCAGAGCCTACAGAGAGAGTGGGGGGAAAAAACCCAAGGTGCATAAAACCTGCTTTCAGCCTTAATTCTGGAGTTTTCCTTGTTTAACCTGAGTTGACTATGATCACAGGGCACCGCATAGGCTGCCTGACTCAGGTTAGCCACCTCATTAGAAAGCATGTGAACAAAGACAGGGGACTTTTCTCCAGCTTCGGGCACCAATGCCCTGCTGTGGGCACCCAGTCAGGTAAGGCTGCGAAGAGGTATATCTGATTTATGGCAAGAGCATCTTGCTCTCTGAATTGCTAGATGAAAATCAGACTGTGCTTCATTGTTAAGCATCCAGAACACATTATTAATTGAATAGAGAAGCAATTGAATTGAAGCATTAGGCAGGACTAGCTATGCAGATAACCAGCAGCATTTGAGGCTTAGAACATCGGAAACTAAGAGTTCAAATAATAATAATGCCTTCGTAAGTCCAGTTATCAATGGAAGGTATTTAATCCAGCTGCATTTTGTTTTTAAGATCCTTTTCTCATTATTTAGCCAGAGCTATGGATAATAGGAACTCCTGTACATGCAGAAGCCTCCGTGAACCTACGGGCCGAATGTCGATGAAGTCAGCTGGAAGGGCAACAGCTGAGACACTGGCTCCTAACACCCAAGCACATATTGACCAAAAAATTATAAACACCCGGGATTATGTTATGTTAACAACAACAACAAAAGTTATGTGCCCTTTGGAAGCTTCTAGTGAAATCATTTTTTTTAACGGCATCTATGCTGACACCCTCTTCCCGTGACAGCGGCAGACATCGGTAATCAACCACCATCCTGTGCCTGCTAGATCAAAATGTTGCATCAGAATCCTTCTCTGCACAGTCAGGGGACAAGGTTTGCCAGGCAGGATGAAACTCCAGTCTGCACATTAGTCCCCAGTCGGGAACTTCATTCAGAAATCCCTTTAAATTTCAAGGATTTAGCTCCGTAGGATGCCTACATGTGTAGAGCAGTGTACTAGGCATTGGGACAAAAGAGATGTAAGGGAGGTTTTGTTGAGCTAACTGGAATTTGTAAGATAGGGAAAATCCTCTCAGGAGAGGTAATATTTCAGTTGGCCCTTAAAGGGAAAGAAGGAATCAAGACCAAAGAGAGGGGCAAGAGCATGAGCAGCCAAGACGATGGAAAGCATGCTCCTGGCATGTTCCAGGTCACATAAGGACAGGGGTAGGGGGTATGGCTAGGAAAATAGGCTGAAATCCTTATGGGAAGTGCCTTGAATGCCATACTAGGAGTTTCCTGCAGCAAATGGAGAGCTGATGATGGTTTGTGAAGAGCGATCTTGGGTCACTCTAACCCCCTGCCACCTGAACAGAAGGTGTCTTTCCTTCATTTCCCCAAACCCAGTTTACACTCCTCTCTTCTAAGACGTCTATTCTGAGTCACACGCAGACATCATTCCACAGCTTGGGTTTTATGAATCCACGGGGTGTATACTCCTTTCATGCCCCTGCCTCCAGGAAGGCTGCGCTGCCCCTTTGTTTCCAAAGGCTTTGTTAGCTCAGGCTCTTAAAAGGGTAGAACCAGCAGCAGCCGTCCACGGCCACCTCTGCCATGGTACGGCGGAGGAACGGAAGCCCTGTTTTACCCAGTTTGTGAGTGGCAGAGTCAGGATTAACTTGGTCTGCTGACCTCTCCACCATCTATAAAAACTTGCAGCTGTCTCTCCTATTCACGGAGGACATGATCCATGAACTTTCTGCAAATAGTTGTTAATGGAGGTGACAACCATATGGATTACTAACTCTGAAAGAAACTTTTTTTTTTTTTAAATAAAATCCATTTGACGCCACAGTGGCATGGAACAGGATTTTTAGGGGGTGATCATGCTTCAAAAGGCACTCCTCAGTCTTGTCTCCCGGCGTTAGCATAAATCCCAGTTGCTGTCACTATTGGCAATGGGGTCAATTCAAATCAGCCCTGCAGGGGGAGAGTTCGTAGACAGAAAACCGGAAGGAGGGAACTGTGATAAAACACCCACCACAGTCCTGGCCTAGACTTGGGTCTCACACTCATTACTTTGTTGTTATTGTTGGTGTTTGTTCCTGTTCTGAGGTCCTTCAGCTCAGGTCTGAGATGTCCCATTCTCCAGAAGCATCCAGGAGACACCTAGGGTCGGGGGATGGGCCTGACTTTCATTTGTTAAGTCCCATCTCAGAGCCAGGGACAGTGTTGGCTTCTGTATCTTGTCTATTCCTCTCACCCCCCAGCGAGGCAGGCATGGTCTGTGACTCCGGGGACTTCATTACATTGCTGGTATCTTCCAGGCCTAGTTGTCAGCTGCACACTACTGTCGGGAAAGTGTTATAAATTGTACGTTGCGTTCATTTGTTTTTCTTTGCATTACACATGCTGTTTTAGAACATAAATAATTTGCATTTGTGGGTTTCCTTTCCGTAAAAGGAGTTAATAATAGCTTCTACTTACGAGTGTGCTCATGAGAATGACATGAGGTGATGCATGTAGGCTAATCAGAACAGTGTCCGGACACATGGCACCCACTCAGAGTTTCTTTTTAAACTGTAGTTCCTATACTGATGACGGTTGATATTGTTTGCGTTTAATGTTACGTGTTTTCTTTTCAACATGAGGCTAGTTCTTTTTCTAATAACAAAAGTAACACAAGAAAAACAAAATGGAGACTGGCAATGAATCATATTAAATACTTTTAATACCTTGGCTAGATTATTTTAGATCCTTTCTGTATACATATGCCCAGACACACAAGTACATGTACACATATGTACATATAAAACGTATTTCCAAAGGCACCTGGCTGGCTCAGTTGGAAAAACATGCCACTCTTGATATCAGGTCATGGGTTTTAAAAAAAACCCAACATATTTCCACAACATTTTAAGCTATCAAGAATTTAACCCAGAAAGCAGTCGTTCATTTAGCCCTTAGGTATGCGATGGCTGTTACTGAGAATTGATGTGTACTGCACTGCTGGAGGTGTTGAGCAAGGCCATGCTGCCTTCTCAGGGCTTTCAGATACTTTTCATGGCTTGAAATGAGTGACTTGAAGAAGCATGTAGGATTTCTGTAAGAGGAACAAACCTGGCTGACTGATAGCAGAACAGACCCTCAGGCTTCTTCATATGACATTCCTCAAGAGCCTCCAGGACATCTGCCCCCACTCCCAGTGTACTCCCATTTTAACCCCCCCATTCCAGTTACCTCCACACCTCAGCCTTCCCCTCCTCCCCACCCCTCTTGACTCTCAAACCTTCCCTCCTCCCTCCCTGCCCCTTGCCCTCACACCTCACTCTCCTTTTTCCCCAACACACATTGGTCAAGGTGGTGGGGATGGCCATTGTTCCAACTGACTTTGTGAGAAACTTTGTGGCTTGTGTGAAAACAAAGATCTTAATTTTTATAGGGAAACATGATTGTCTCAGCAAAAAACTCATTCACTGATTAAATGTAAGAAAAGCACTAGGAGGACTATTTACTGTTGGCAATTAATCAGACTTAATCCATCTGGTGGTCAAGGCCAGCACTTGCACCCGGCCATGTTCAGGGAGCCATTTAGGCCCTTGGAGCCTCTGCAAAGACTGCCAGTAAGCCCTGCCCAGATTGCCGGGGCAGGATTAGTGGGTGTGTATTATTTATGTTCCCCTTTCAAAACAAGCCCAACAAAAGAACAAAGCTTCCCTTCTGCGGGCAATGTTAGCAGCTCCAGCATATGGCGCTTCCTGGCTCTTTCTGCTAAGGAGTGGGCGTCCAGGCTGCGGGAAGGTACTGCCTGCAGCCATCTGCCGAGTGCCACCTCTTCACTCGGAGCTGAATGCCAACCGTGAAGCAAGACCTCAGGAGGGAGGGGTGCAGAGGAGAGCGGCTTGGAGAGAAGACACGATTTGGTGACACAGGAAATGTGTTCATCCAGATTGCCACTCATTGCATACGTGGTCCAAGTTCATTCTCCAGGAGAGGCGTGAGATGGTGTGTGTGAGAGAAAAGATGTTGAAGGGCAGGGTCGGGAAGAGAAGGGGAAAGCAAGAGCAGGGAACAGGGAAGCTTAGGCGTTCCAGGGAAGCTGTTGGTAGGTTCCTGACCACAGTTTATCTCTCCAAGATATTTTGGTATTTCTAGCCTCTCTCACAGATGCTTATGAAAACAGTCACAATGAAACCCACTCACAGCGGGGTGAAGACTGTGTTTTCAGGAGTGACTTGGGCCATGAAATTCATGTGTAATTCAATGTGGCATTACAATAATCCTTTTGTGTTCAGGGGTTCTGAAATGAAAGACCTGGAAAATCCAGGCAGGGCTTGTGGCATCAGTCTGGCCCTTTTTGTGCAATAAACGTTGCTTCTGTGTCCCTATAATGGGACATACAGCAAAGGAGGAGGCAGTGGTAGAAGTCCCAGAGTACTGAGCTGGGTGTGTGTGTGTGTGGGTGTGGGTGTGTGTGTGTGTGTGTGTGTGTGTCTGTGTCTTTGTGCGTGTGCGCGCCTGAGTGCATGTGCAGTTGCTTGAGGCAATTAAAAATACTTCCCATGTCTGACTTTGAATGTCACAGACTGCATGCTGTTGGCCCAGAGTGGCCTGCCATTGTCCAGGCGCACTGACACTAAGGAACATACACAGATGCGTGCACATTTTAAAAACCAACACGAAATGCCTATTTGTCCCTGGAGATGATAAAAATCCCCTGAAGACTGATGTTTTTTGGCTCAAACTCTGAGCAGTGGAATTTATTACCTTAAGCTAAGATTAACTGGGCTGTGTCAGGTTTTCTACCCCTTTGTTTCTCCTCCTCCCCCCAGACACCCAGGGGTCTTACCGACTTCCTGAAACGGCCACCTCACACCTGTGATAGTCAAAGATGAGCCCGTTCCTTCCTTCCCCCAGCATGCCTGAAGAGCAGAGCCTTTCAAGGTTTGCTAATCCCTCAGCAAAGACAGAACAGGTGGTGATGGCATCTCTCTAAGTTTAAAAAAAAAAAAATGGGAAAAAATTAGAGGAATTTGAGCACTTTCATTTTCTAAAGGGTATTTCTCTTCTAGAGTAAAAATAACATGTTCCCCGACCTTTGCCCCCTCGGCCCTTATAGGTGAGATGCCCTGGGGAATATCCCATTGGTGCTGATGCCAGGAGACACTGCTGTTTCTTATGTGTCCTGTTGCTGATGTTTGCTTCTTGGAGCTCGTTGAGTTGCCTTTCTTCCCAGCCAACAAATAAAATCTGAAAGTATCAAATTTAATTTGCAAGAAAGAGGAGAGGAGGAGGAAACGCAGTACTTCGCATGTCTTAACACGCATTCCCTAATACCAGCTCCAGGTTTGGTCCTGGCAATGGTCCGTGTCTCCTGCAGGGACCGTCTACTCCACAGTGATCGAGTTTTGCCATGAGCTACTTAGATTGAAGCCTTGTCAGAAAACAAGGTGTGCTTTGGATCCCAGCCCCTCGGCAGTGGTGAAACTGCAATCCCTTAGGGCAGGGCTCAGCACACTTTTCCTGCAGAGGACCTGCTAGATAGTAAGCGTTTTAGGCTTGCAAGCCAAGAAGCAAAATTTAGCAGCAGTTCTCACTGAAAAGCTAACAGACCTTTGGACATTTTACAATTTACATTTTAAAATGTGAAAACTGTTTTTAGGTCTCAGGCTATATGGAAGGTGCAGCAGGCCAACATGTGCTGTCCCTTGGCAGGCTTCCCGTAGATAGCGGTGCCCACTTTGCTTCAGCCTCCAAACCAGAGGACACTCCTCGCCTCTCAAGGCCCCCAGATCCATTTGAAGGCAGTGAAAATTTTGAGAGAACATGTCTTTATATTGAACTACACATTGCCCTCCTGCATTTTATTACTGAAGAATTACTTTAAGAACTGGTTTTAATCATTTTAAGAACTGATAAAAGTGTCTACAAGTATTTTTTTTTTTTTTTGGTGGAAATCCTGTATTGCTCATTCCCCTTCTTTGCAGCCATGTTGTAAGCTTCTCTTAGTGTGTTGGAGTCATTATGGAAAGAAATGCTTGTGTTGTGCTGTGAGGCGAAGAAACAGTGAGGAGTTGCTGGGGTTTGTGGGGCTCTTGGCCCTTATATGAAATGTCCCTGCGCTGCACTCTCCATGAATTCGTGTTTCCTCTTCCAGGTTTTCAGCCTGATCCCTTATCATAGGAACGTCACCCATGTCCATTGTCCTCATTGTCCACATGCCCACTGAAGCAGGGAACAGGGAAGCTTAGGCATGCCAGGGAAGCTGTTTGTAGGTTCCTGACCGCAACTTCACCCCCCTCTCGTAATTCAATGCTTCTATCTTCCAGTGGACTAGCAGCCTAGCTGCGGAGAGAGCACACCCCAGGAGCCAGAGGACCTTTGGTACTTGACTCAAGTACTTTCATCAGTGACGTATTTAAACCACTCAGAGGCAAATTCTCCCTCTTTCTTACTCTTTCCTTGCCTCCCACTCCCTCTCAAAACCAGCTAGGCTTTTGAGTAATCGTGAACGTTTGCCAGAAGTGTGGATTACCATTTGTGTCTTTTACCAATTATAAATTCCTCAAGGGCAGTGACTTTCTTAACATCTTAGCCTGAGATCCTGGTCCAGTGCTTTTACTGGTAGTAAGATTAGGACTCATATATCATATGGTTTAACAACCAAAAGAAATCAACCCTTAGGGACATGACAGAGGGAGCCAACTTCCTGTACGCTGTTTCCACAGATCAGTCACTGATTGTCCCGTAACCTGGATCTCTGTGATTTAAATGTGAACAGGCTGTGTGGCCCTGCTGCTACACTACGGGTGGGGCTCCAGGCTTGGCTGTGCGGACGTGGTCTCTGTTTGTAGCTCCAGATTCTAGGAGGTAACCGTGAGCTTTAACTAATTATACCCTGCATCACCCCCAGGAGGTAGGTAATGATTATAGATGTGCTTGGCTGAAGTAACTCAGAATGTCTTAATAATCAGTTAATAGAATCTTATCATGAGAAGCAAATTGCATTAAATGGGCAAATGAAGTTGACTGTGAGAAGCAGAGTTAGGAAATAAAATGCTATGGGGGGTTTTATATGGGAAAAATCCAATTAACACCTCTTTAAAAGAGTTGGCCCCATGGCTTTTTCATATCCCTTGCAGTGCCTATCACAGGGTTATGCCCTGAATGAATACTTTCTCAATCAATGTGAAAGAAATTATAGGTAAAAGGGGGGGGGGCTGTGAAGGGTACATGGTGGATGGGGAGGCAGGTGCAAAAGCCATCTGAGATCACAATTCCACTTAGCAGCAAATGGCAAAACGATTTGATTGTGAAGCCACTGGGATAAGCTTTACAACGAAGACAAATTTTTTTTCTCATTTTATTGTTAAGTAAATGGCTGGTATGCGAAATGCCAACCAGGTAAGGTGTGTGTGTGTGACAGATATATGCTCTGTTTATCCAAATCTGGGGAACCATTGTGTTGAAAGAGCCAAGCCTGGATGTTAAGGCAGCAGGATAACAAAGTTGGCAAGAAGAGAGGTCAGGTGGTGTAGAGTCCATATAGATACCCTTGGGAAGATGGCTGGAGTTTTGTGTCGCAACAGAAGATAGGGAGACACTGTGAGACTGTGACTGTGAGACTCTTGTGACTCTGAAGATACAGAAGGCAAGTGAACTTTACTCCGGTGAATGATTCTAGGAAGCATAGTGGTCAGGAATGGAACTGGGCTTTAAAAAAAAAAACAAAAACAAAAACATGGAAGGTGGCCGAGAGGCACGCACAAAATCCAGACAGCATGTCCAAGATCTTCAGATCCAGCATGATGTGTAGGGAGATCAGCATGAATTGGCAGGGGGTTGGGGGAGCCAGATTCTGGGGGGCAGACCAAAGCAGCACCCAAAGAAGGACACCTGTGCCTGAGACTCAAACTGGACCACAGTTAAAGCAAGAAGAAAGGCTGCACTCCAGAAATAGCACACAGGATCATGGAGTCCTCAAGCTAAATTGCACAGCCAGAATATACACATATACTTACATATGTGTATATATATACATTTGTACATATGGAAAATTCCCAAACTATCCAAGACGACCCCCTATGGAGAGCTGAGTAGAAAGGAGAAAAGGAGAGAGAGCCTTCACTTTTTCCACATACTGTTCTGTGTTATTTGATTTCTTCGTTTTTATAAGGAACATGCATCCAGGTAAAAGAACCACCACATACTATGTTAGAAAATAAAATGGGAAGGTAGTGCAAGTGCATACCACTTAACAGAAAGGACACTGGGGCTTTGGTGTTTGCGGAGAGAAACTGCCTCCCTTGTTACTTGAAGGACAAGATGGACCCTGAAGCTGTTTCATAATGTTTAAGAAGATGCTGGGATTTATTTCTCTCACAATGCAAAAAAAAAAAAAATTTTTTTTAATTTTTTTTTACCTTTGCCTTTTTCCTGGAGGCTCTTGTAGCTCCATCAATACTAGGAGCCTTTTTGTGACCATTGTTTGCCTGCATTTCCTTTACTTAGCACTTCACTCGCCTACTGCCACGATGCGGTCCTGCGTGGCCTCTTGAAATCAGCCTCATTTCCTCTGTTCCTGAGACCGAGGCGCCGCTCTGGCCATTACCGCCTAATGGCATGTTCTGTTGCTTATGTTTGTCTCATATCTGTGATGGACAGACCTCAGGGATGCTTTTTCGCGTCATTCTAATTGAGCACGGAACATTCTGTTTTCCTGCCTTGTCGGGGTGACTAACGACAGAAAACAAGCAGGTGCAATGAGCAATCAGGGTCACTTTCCTCCCACGGAGGACCAGCAGCCGCAGAGGGCAGAGCTGCAGAGGCACTGATGGGCATAAGGAATGAAGAGGCGAAGCAGGGTTGTCCAGCATCACCCACAAACTTGAGTTGCCTGCTGCAGCTTCCTGGACAGTGCTGGTTCTGCCCACAACACCTCAGCATTAATAACCTAGTCGATTTTCCAAGCCATGCTCAGATGTGAATTGCCGATGCTTCCAGAATGCAGTTATGTGTCTCAGCAGAGCAGATTTCTGCTGACTCCTTGGGGAATTTTAATAACATGTCATTTAACAAATTAGAAGGTAAAGCAAATTAAATACAGTAAATCAAAGCAAAGCTTGAAAAACAAAGTAGATGCAAGCAGATCTTTTCAAAGCATGCAGATTTGAAAATATAAGGTTTCCAAAGGATTAGCAAAAAAGGGAAAAGTTACCATAGCAACTCCCAAAGTCCTCCTCACTAGCTAGCTGCCACAAGCCTTCAAATGCCCCGCCCCGTGCAGGGGGAGAAGTGGGGCATGTTTTGAGTACAGTTTGGGTTCTTTTTCTTTTTTCAAATAGGGGAAATAAAGAAACAAGTTTGCTTGTAGTGGATTACAATTCACCTTTAAATGCCAGGAGAAGCCCTCTAATGCAGATTTCAGGAAAAGAACAGATGCCTCCAGTAATGACGACTGATCGCTAGGTGGCGCTGTTGTTCCACTGCTGGATGCTGCAGGGACCTTTCCCTCGCTAGTGAAAGACCTCCTCCCTTCCCGAGCAGGTGCTCTTCTGTGAGCCGCCCTAACATTCATGTATTCAAAAAAATATCTATAAAGTTATCTACCAGGTGCCAGAAACCATGTGGGTTTCTCGGCTGAATTGGTGAACAGAACAGTCTGTGGAGCTCCTAGAGCAAGAGAGACAAGTAATCAAATGAAATAATTACACGTTGTGGTCAGATCAGACTTCTGAAATAGAAAATAATTGTGGGCAACTGCCTTCATACAAACTGGTCAGGAAGACCTTTCTGCTGAGTTTTTAGGCTGCTCTCTACCATCTCCCACATACAAAGGGATGGAGGAAGAGTACCAAGCAGAGGGAGGGTAGGGGTCACCCTGGCTGGAGCACAGCAAGGAAAAGAGGAGTGTAGGGAAGGCTAAGCAGATAGGGCCGGATCGTGCAAAAACTTGTAGTCATGGGAAGGCCTCAGCTCAGGTTTTATTCTTAGGGCAAAGGGAAGCCTTTGAAGAGTCTCAGCAGTAAAGTGAGGTTATTCAACTTAAATAGTTTGCTTTTCACACCGTGTTGTAATTCCTGTTTTATCACCTTTACTTTGGATCTATGGGAACACTTGGGAAAAAACATTCAGGAGAACAATTTCACATTTTTACACAGCTATGGTTTTTTATAATTATAAACTATAGGATATAAAGCTTAAAACCTTTGCTGGTAGGGAAGAGTTTAAGAAGCTGGAGAGAAGCAGACAAAATATATGGTGAGAGAACACCGGATTTTGGTAAGTCAGGAAACTGAATTTAGCCACCCCTCCTCCTAGCACTTCTCATACTGTGTTGTCATTACTTTCTACCTTGTCTTCTTCCCCACTAGACTCTGGGCTTGGAGGCAATAGACACACTTTAGAGACAGGGACTCTCTTGTTCATCTTAGTAACCAATGATTAGCATAGGAACACAGTAGACTCAAATGTTGGATGGAAGGAGGGAGGAATGGATGGATGGATGGAGGGATGGATGGGGAATGGATGGATGAAGGGATGGATGGGGAATGGATGGATGGAGGAATAGGGGAATGGAGGGAGGGAGGGATGGATGGAAGAATGGAGAGAGGGAGGGATGGATGGAGGGATGGATAGGGGAATGGATTGAGGGAGGGAGGAATGGATGGAAGGAGGAAGGCAGGGATGGATGGAGGGAGGGATGGAGGGAGGAATGGATGGGCAGGCAAAAAGTAAGAGGTGGATAAGTGAGACTTCAGAATTTTAGTGACACTCTTTCAAGGATAAACCATTTTCAACTTCCAGGTGTAAGACAAAACATTTCTCTGGCCTGCTTGCATATGTACCAAATATCAGTTGAGCACCCACTATGTACAAGATGCTGTGCTAGATCAGGACACAGACGTGAGTAAGCCATTGTAATAGTCCTCAAGCTACTTATGGTCAGTAAAGGATATAAGACCAAAGCATAACTTATTCACAGTTTGTTTTTAAGATTTTTTTTTATTTATTTGAGACAGAGGGAGAACTAAAGAGAGAGAGCACACACACAGAGGGAGAGAAGAGAGAGAGAGAGAGAGAAGCAGACTCCTCACGGAGCAGGGAGCCCAACATGGGGCTCCATCCCAGGACCCTAGGATCATGATCTGAGCCGAAGGCAGATGCTTCACTGACTGAGCCACCCAGGTGCGCCTGACCCACAGTTTAGAAAGTTATGCACACAATGAGGTGTGCTTTGACTGCGATAGGTGTTGAGAAGAGGAAAACTTTCATAAAAGTGACATGTGAGTTTCATCTCAAAGGAGTGGTGCTTTCCTTCTGGGATGACAGGGCTCAGAGGCTCCACTAAGAGCTAGGAGTGGTGGCTTGTTCTTTTTTTTTTTTTTTTTTAAGATTTTATTTATTTACCTGACAGAGAGACAGCCAGCGAGAGAGGGAACACAAGCAGGGGGAGTGGGAGAGGAAGAAGCAGGCTCCCAGCAGAGGAGCCTGATGTGGGGCTCAATCCCAGAACGCTGGGATCATGCCCTGAGCCGAAGGCAGACGCTTAAAGCTGCGCCACCCAGGCGCCTCTGGTGGCTTGTTTTGAACAGGCTGCACCTAAAGGAAAAAGAATGCAAAGCCTTCTCCTACCTGACTCCCCATTTTGTGAGCCCAGGGTGCTGCCATTCCAGTGCATCTAGACAGCCCAGCTTCCCAGACCACAAGCTGTAGGCCACCATTTGGTATATTCTGGGAGAATGTTCTAGACCACAAGGTCTAGGCAGTCTTTGTGGCTTTCTGTTAAGAGTCTTTGGTTTGAGGACACTTTTATGTTTCTGTTGTAGTATTTTTCCAACTGGAGATCACAGTCCATTAAGGGGTCAGGCACCAATATAGTGGCAATCAATATACAATGTGACCAGCATTTTAAAAAATGGACTGGAGGGGCTCCTGGCTGGCTCAGTCAGTAGAACATGCAACTCTTCATCTTGGTGTCATGAGTTTGAGCCCCACATTGGGTGTAGAGTTAAAAATATTAAATAAAATTTTTAAAAAATGGGATGGAATAAAATGAGAACTATTCAAGTACATTGCATAGTAAGGAAAGTATGTATCATTTTGTGAAATCTTTTTTCAGTTAAATGTAACGAGTGAATGGTGGCAGCCATGGGAGGTAATCGTTTTCTTAGAGGCTCCAGGGGGTAAACTTCTTGCCAGAGCACTGGTGCCCACTCACATGGTGCCTTCAGCCTTCCACAGAATTGAGGAGAATGCCCCCAGTTTAAATGTAGATCTCCTCTTGGGCCTCTGAATGGGTACCTTCATGCCATAAGTTAGTAGCATCAGAATACTGTTGTGCTAAACATAAACATTTTTTGAAAACATGCCTTTTTTGGAGGACCATGGAAATATTCCCAGTTCTCCATCCTGTGTGTTGTACATGAGCGCATCCTCTCATGACTGGCAAAAGACACTTTCTGTCAACACTCTGAGCAACGTCCCTCATCACGTGGGAAAATACAAGTCAAAGTACCACAAAATGTTGGGGCCAGGGAGTCAGCCAGAGCTTCACAAAGCCACGGGGCCTTTTAAAGGACCTCCATTTTGTTAGAAATGTTCACAAACGTGATTTCCGCCAATACTAGATTTGAGCCAGATTCTGTTTTCTACCTTAGTAATGGCTCATAGAAGCCTTCAAATGCAGGTTTTTGAAATCATGGAAGTACAGTTCCGTGTGCATGATCCAAGTGATGGATAGCTTGTCATCTAGAGCTCCAGTCGCACTGAGAACTCAGCAAGACTTTTCCTTTTTAGGGTGGGACTGTGGAGAATAACACATTGAGAACAAAGAATGAAACTCCGCCTTTCCTAAGCGAATGAAGGCATTTTAATGATTGCATCACAGCATCAGCAGGGCAGGTAACATCATGTGGCCTTTGAAAGCAATTGCCCCTGCTTTACAGAAGATCCGAACCCACCTCAAGAGTGAAGCAAGATACCATATATGCTGTGTGAAGCACGGTAGAGAATCTGGAATGGATGTGAGCCCCGGCAAGTGTGTGCAGAAATGGCAAGTCATCCCCCTCCCTATGGGTCTGACATTGTTTCCAGAAATTGTGGGCACCTTGCAGCCAGTAAGATTCCAAAGGGCAACAGGGGAGATTTGTCATCCACTGTTAGAGCTGGCAGTCAGTGATAGCAACTAACAAGCTGGTGAAGGGATTCAGATGAATATTTAGTCACTTCTTCACATGTTCAGATTTCCTAGAAGCGTTATTAATTCTAGACATACCAACACTTACTTCCAGACGCTGTAGCCCCGGCCAAGCAGCCTGTCCTACAGAAGGGGAAGGGGGTGACATCATGTAGCTGAAGGTACAGTGGCTACAAGGATTATGTTAGAAGCCCTCGCTGTGGGTCAGGTCAGGGCTGGAGGCCTGGAAGAAGCCACAGCTGCTAGGCCATGTCAACCCATCTGGAAGACTCTGTCCTCCAACAGCAGCCAATGCCTTCTCTGTTCCAAGATTCCTGAGACTTTCTGTAAGAGATTCAGGGAATAGTTTAATCTAAACCCTTGGATCTTAGCAAACTCTGGCACCACTTGGCTTCATCATAGAGGACCCCTGACTCGCCTGCTTACGGCTCACCATCCCCAGAGTTTTCAGGAGCACAGCTGACCTAGAGATGACCCACTCTAGGGTCTTCCGCAAGTCTCCACTGGATCTATTCATGGGGGGGTTAGAACCCACTGGTCTCAGCAGATAAGGCAACCTGACTCATTCTAGGTTATCTTGCATCCAAGAGCCTTGGGAGGGTGAGTGTGAGCAGTGGGGAAGTCATATTCTCTCTTGCGCTTCAATAAGGAAGTGTTTGCTTGTCCTTCATGAGTGGACTGCCTATGTAAATATCCCGAAGTGAAACCACAGGTAACCGAGCAGCGCTGACCCGCCTGCCAGCAGCCTCATCCAGGATTGTGACAAACTTACACATTCCCAGTACACCATGTCAGTCAGTTCAAAGCGTTTGTTTAAGATTTTATTTTTAAGTACTCTCTCCAACCAATGTGGGGCTTGAATTTACAACCCGGAGATCAAGAGCCCCACGCTCTTATGGACTGAGCCAGCCAGGCGCCCCGAAGTCAAAACAGTTTTGTTACAAAATTTAAGCCGAGTGAATAAAACCTGGACGGATTGAAGCTGAATGAGTGGAAAACAACCTGTTGTTTGCAGTGTGGGATGGGCGTTCAGGTGTGGATTCTCACCTAACTCCTCTTTGAAATCTACCATTGAAATTGATGATGTTAATATGTCATAGCAGATGCGTGACTGGGGGGCAGGGGGGAGTTCCTAAAGGCCTGACTGGCTTTCATCCTGGGGTGGGAAAGGAGGGCCGTGTTCTGTGTATGGTCTCAGCATACAGTCATGCTTTTTTCTCACCCTTTCACACTGTCAGCATGCTACCGACAAATTGGTGCTTGCAGACAGCTAGGGCCTTTGTTAGAGGGGCCCTGGCCAGGAGTCTCTTTCCAGTGTTTCTGCCTGTTAGGACAGTGGCCTGGCCTCAGCAGCTGGGCCATGGGTGGGGCCGGATGTTTCCAGATGGCAGCTACGGAGTGTCTGCACTCCCAGAGTGGGTGGCAGGGGCTGCCTCAAACTTGCTGGAGCTGCAGGTTAACCAGGAAGATTCCCAGACTCCCCCTGAGACCTACTGGGCTGGGAATCTGGGAGCAGGGCCGTCCGAGGTGGGGCCCTGGGAGCCCAGGCTGCATGCTTCACACGTACCACCTCTAATTCTTATTCCAACTGAAATTTGACAACCATAGCCTACTGGGAACCAAGAGCCTGCCTGTCCCTCAGAATCCGCCAGGGATCTTTGAAAAACACTGGTCCCCAGGTCTTACCACACACCAATCAGTAAGAATTACACAGGAACTGGCTAGTAGCATTCCAGGTGATTCTAATTTGCAGAAAGGGTTGAGAACTAAGCAACTCCTGAAAACAAATTATGACAGTTCTCCAGGTACCTTAGGGGAGTCCGCCCCTGTCCTGGTTCCTCTCCTGTGCCCTGAGGCAAGTGTGGGACTGGGCCCTGGGCTCCTTTTGATGCTAAGTGGGGTCAAGTCAGGAATGACAGGACAAAACCCAAGGATTCCTTCTGGAAGTGGCTGGTTTCTTCTCTGGAGTCCACGCAGGGCTCTCTTAGCTACTATGGGCTTTCTCACATTATGGAGGAGATGTGGCAAGGCTCCTAACTTCTGGACGTGCCTGCGGAGCAAGAGGACCAGTGAGAATCAGGTTCGTGGGAATACACGCACTCTTAATTTTTTAATAATGACATTGGGATACAGAATTTGCTTTTAGTCAAGGTGATTTTTTTCTTGTGTCTTTTCTGTCTAGAGTAATATATTAGAGATGCTGCTTTCCATATAAGGAAAATTTTAAAAACGGATTTCAAAAGAAAGTAATATAATTGGTAAAAACTCCCAATCTTAAAGAGACTCACCTGGGGAATCATTATGACCTTTGACATTTAATACCCTGAAATTCTGTTAAGGATTCACAGACTCCAACAGCAATAGGCTTATGTGAGGTGCTATTATGATACAATGTATTCAATATCTCCATAGTTACTACCCAGAAAATATTTTCTGAGCTAATTTTGACTAAATACCAGGCACTATGCCAGGCAACAAGTACAAAGTCGGCAAGACCGATCTCAGCCCTAAGGAGAATGGGGAATGTAGATAAGTAAACAAATAAAAAGGAGATTTTAGCACTGGTGAAAATATTGGGTGCTATTAGAGGTGAAGGAGCTATTCATCAAGGCCTGTCTGAATTGGCTAGTTTGAGCTCGGTTTTGAAGGGTTAGTAGGAATTTTCCAAGTGGACCTGACTGGGGACTCCAAACAGAGAGATGAAAGGTGTAAGAAGTGTGGATGAGCAGGTCACCTTTGGAAAACTAGGTGCATTTGTTTCTATTCCTGCTTTTAAAAATTACCATAAACTTAGCAGCATAAAACAACACAGATTTATTACCATATAGTTCTGGAGGTCAGAAGTCCAACATGAGCTAAAATCAAGGTGCTGCGTTCCTTTCTGGAAGCTCTAGGGGAGGGTCTGTTTCTTTGCCTTTTGCAGTTTCTAGCCACTGGCACATTCCTTAGCTCATGGCCCCTTATTCCATCTACAAAGCCAACAATGACGGTTCAAGTCCTTCTTATGTCTCTTTTCTCATCATCATGTCTCTCTCTGACCACAGCTAGAAAAGTTTCTTTGGTTTTAATTAGGTTGAGCCCACCTGAATAATCGAGGATAATCTCCCCATCTCCAGGTCCATAACTTCAAACACATTTACTAAGTCCCCTTTGCCATTTAAGGCAACATATTCACAAGTTCTGGGGATTAGGATGTGCACCTCTCTGGGGGTCTGTGATTCTGCCTCCCATCCCATGCATCAGTTTACCGAGTGACCTTGATGGGCCAGCATACTTAGAAAGAGTAAGTTGGAGCCACATCATAAAAGGCCCTTGTGTATCCGTTGAAGGAGTACTCAGTTTATCCTTTGGGGGACCAAGAGCCACTGAAGGTTGTAAGCCGGAGGTTTCCCTCTTAGAGATCTCTTTGGCTGTACTGGCTGATCATAGGAATCAATGGTGGGGGGGGGGAGTTGCTTGTTAGTAAGACTGATAGGCAGGCTTGGAGATTCTCATTGAGTAGGTCCAGGGTGAGCATGCAGGGACTTGTTTATGACCAGGCAGCTTACCAATACATGACTAGAGAAGTTAGTTGAGAATACAGCAAGCCTGGAGGTGAGAGACCAGTGAGGAGGCTGTACCATCCTTCCCGGTGAGAGCTTACGAACTCGTAAACTGACATAGCAAACAGCTCTGCGAATGGAGAAAAGTAGGTGGATTTTCAGAACATTTAACAGGGAATTTTGGCAGAACTATTGGTGATCTATTGGCTACAACTCTGGGCAATGGAAAAATGCATGTTTTAGTATCAACAGATGTGAGTTCAAATCCTGGCTCCACCTGCCACCTATAAGCAGGTGGACTTTGCTGAAATAATCTGAATCCCAGGATCTTTGGCTATTAAATGAGGATAAAAATATAAAATTTACAGAAATAATAAGGATTCGCAATAATGTATCTGAGGTGCCTAAAATGTAATGGGCTCTCAGAAAGGGCCACCACTATCATTATTGTTATGGTGGTGATTGATGTTGTTATAGGGATAGAAAAGGTGGTGGTGGCTGACAGTGTGTGAAGAGCAGACTTTACTGAGGAGTGAGGAAGAGCACAGGGATAAACGAATGGAAGCCACGCAAACGACTTCAAAGGGACTCCCAGCCACAGTCCTGTGGGCCATCCCACCCCTGCAGGTGGTTCTCTGGCCACTTCCCACACAGAGCACCCTCACCTCATTCTGGCCCTGCTGTCCCCTCTGCTTCCTCCCCCTTTTGTTTCTCCACTTTCTTCTTTTCTTCCTCCCCCATGGACTGACACAGAACTCCGGTTCTTCTCGCTCTGTTACACAAAACAAGCTTTCTCCAGCCCCAGCTTCCAACCTCAGCACCCAACCTCGGCACCCTTGAAAGTGCTCAGCTGAACAAAATGGCCTGTGTCTGATGAGAGTTACCTCCTCAGAACGTGATTAGGGTTGTCATCCCCAATTTGTCCCCTACAGTGGTCACACGATAACATGGTGACTTGTCCACAGACATGGTGCCACATCTATACATTTTCTCTGTTTTAGATGAAGATACCTCAAGAAAATGTTTCAGGAGTTATTGCCGACTGAGGGAAAGAAGAGAAGCTGGGGTTCATGCTTTCCCTTCTCATAAAAGGGATGAGAATCTAAAAATGTGGAATTTTTAAAGACTGGTTAAAAACTATGATTTGCATCCCTCCATGGTGCTCCACAATGAACCCTCACTAGATTGTTAGAACTTATGGTTGGAAACCATATTTTATTTGGTGTCATGTCCCCAGCACCCTGGTATAGTACTGCACATAACCTTTTTTTTTTTTTAGACTTTATTTATTTATTTGACAGAGAGAGCACAAGCAGGCAGAATGGCAGGCAGAGGGAGAGAGAAGCAGGCTCTCCGTTGAGCAGAGAGCTCGATGTGGGGCTCAATCTCAGGACCCTGGGCCCATGACCTGAGCAGAAATCAGAAGTTGGCCACTTAACCGACTGAGCCACCCAGGCGCCCCTGCGCATAACTATCCTGAATGCATTTTGATTGATATAGTTAATAGATGCAATGTAGAAACCCTATTATTTATTTACACTGATAATATAAGTTTTCCCCCGCACAAATGTAGTTGTTGTTGTTGTTGTTGTTTTAAGATTTCTTTCTTTCTTTCTTTGACAGAAAGACAGCCAGCGAGAGAGGGAACACAAGCAGGGGGAGTGGGAGAGGAAGAAGCAGGCTTCCAGCGGGAGGAGCCTGATGTGGGGCTCGATCCCAGAACGCCGGGATCACGCCCTGAGCCGAAGGCAGACGCCTAACGACTGAGCCACCCAGGCGCCCCTGTAGTTCTGTTTTTTAACTCAGAAGGGAGATTGGCTTCTCTTTATGCTCTGGGATATTGGAGGGTGGGCTGCGTTTCTCACCATCAAGTGACAATTCATGTGAAGAGAGATGAGTAAAACAATAGATAAACCCTTCGCAGGGGATGCTGGAACAGAGCATTGGCATAATAGATGGAGTGTTTTAAAGCCACACATTAGTATTAACATCTGTGCAAAACAAGCTTTCAAACTGTGAACCAACAGGACTTGCAGCAGACTGTTAATGCTTATTCCGCTCCTGAGTTAGAGAGAGGTGTGCTTTCAACAGTGAGTCACTCATAGACACGAGTTCCAAGAAGCAGCAATCTGCAGCACCCCAAGAAACACAGGGGAGACAGCTGAAAATTAATTCTCACTCTTGTAATTAAGTACAGATCTTCCTCCACTTACAACGGGGTTCCCAATAAACCCACCGTGAGTTGAAAATACCGTACGTTGAAAATACATTTAATACACTTAACCAACCGAACGTCATAGCTTAGCCTAGTGTACTTTAAACGTGCTCAGAACACTTAGCTCACAGCTGAGCAGAATCACCTCACACCAAACCTATTTGATAATAAGGTATTGAATATCTCAGATAATTTATTGTATACTACACTGCAAGTGAAAAACAGAATGGCTGGCTGGGCGTAGAACAGTTATAAGCGTATCGGTTGTTTACCCCTGAGACCTGGGGCTGTCTGGGAGCTGTGGCTGCTGCCCTTGCCCAGCGTCACAAAAGAATATTATACACATATCATTAGGGAAGAGATCAAAACTCAAAATTCAGAATTCAAAGTACAGTCTACTGGAATACAAATCACTTTCACACCATTACAAAGCTGAAAAATCATAAGCCTAACCATGATAAGTTGGGGACTGTCTGTATAATATGTTTTGTTTCCTATAGTTGGCAGATAGACCCCTTTTCCTATATACAGTTTCTAAACAAAATTTGAAACTTTCCTTTACATAGTAGGGACTACTATGTAGAGCCCTTCCTTGGGAATGTGAGGGCATTGTGTGCCTTTTCCAATAAGACATGCAGTGATTAGGAGGGCCCTGCTCATATGGTCAGGAAATAGTGGAGAAACATGGAGAACAACAAAAGCTTTCACTTCTAAAAGAGTACAGCTAACTCATCACTATGCAGACAGAGAGTTAAGTCTCCCAATTTGGGGTGCCTGGGTGGCTCAGTCTATTAAGTGTCTGACTCTTGATTTCACCTCAGGTCATGATGTCAGGGTCATGAGATTGAGCCCCGTGTCAGGCTCCATGCTCAGTGAGGAGTCTGCCCCCCTCTCTCCCTCTCTCTCTCTCTTTCTCTTTCCCTCTCCCTTTGCCCCTCCCCCACCCCACTCACCATCACTCACTCTCTGTCTCAAATAAATGAATACATCTTCAAGAAAACTCCCAACTTCATGAAGTAAATTAGTTTCATACCTTTATCACTTATGCCCACCCAAGCAAAATGAATATCACCCATGCAATTTTGAATATCACATTCATTCCTCAATAATTAGCTATTTATTCATTCATCTGGCAAATACTCATCATGCACCTGCTGGCATTGTGGTTGGTGCAGTGATGGAGAAATGCACTTGGCAATGAGTACATAGTTCAGGCCAGGGGGCAGCAAGGGGGAGGGAGGCATTAGCTCAGGGCAGCGGCTATAGAGCTGGGTCTCAGGGGTGAGTGGAGAAGAATTGGAAAATTGGGGGTGATTCCATACAGCAAGAGAAGGAGCCAGCAGAAGGAGAAAGGTTAGAAGGTGCAGGGGAGAAAGAGCAATGACAGATACAGTTAGATCAGGAGAAGGTGGGGAAAGTTTGAGGTCAAGGACATGGGACTATTGATTAACAGTGAATGGAGGAAATATTTTTTCTTAATCCTTTGACTCTAGTAAAGATGCCAAAAAGCAATACAATAAACAAAAGGAGGGAGGGAACTGAGCAGGATAGAAGAACCCCAGGAACTCCTGGGCCCCTGACAGAGGCAGTCTGGGGACGCTTTGCCTACAGCAGGAACTGGCAACAAGAGTTGGAGGGACGCTTTGATAGAACCGACCCAACCTCTAAAGAAGGAGATGGCTTAGCTAACAAATTCAAGCACAAAATATAGGTATGGTTCAAGAACCACTGTCCTAACACTGCCCAGCTGGGGATATGGAGCTAGGGAAGCCAGGCACATTATTTGGAGCCTCTGCCAGTCCTAGTGTCTCTAGGTCTTATGTTCCTACAGCTCCTCTCTGCTTAACCCCTTGGGAATTCCAACAACTGTCTCCATCCACCCTTAGCCCAGTGATCTCAAGCGCGAGGACTTCAGCAAGGGGGTCTGGTGACCTCAGTTCTGGTCCCAGCCTCTGACTTGCATATCATGGACTATAAGTCAGATTCTGAAGTTTCTTCTGGTCCCAGACTCTATCAGTCTCCTGTCCATGAGACCTCAGCTCCAAGGTGGAGCTAAATCTCTAGAGGAGAATGTTCCAGCATGAGGATACATCTGAATTTATAGACCGATTCATCCACGAAGCATCCTGTGTTCCCTTGAGGGAACCATGATGAAGCCCTGTGACAACTGTGTATGTCCGAGAGGTTCATCTGTGGTGTCGTGTGAAGCTGTGGATTGTTCTTTTTCATTCCTGCTTAGTGTTCCAAGTGTGTATATAGCAGAATTCACCCATTCTTCAGGTAAGGGACATACAATTGGTTGTTTCTACTTGGGACTATTACAAATAATGCTGCTCCAAGAATTTTTGCATCTGCCATTGGTCTTACTTGCGTCAGATATCTGTAGCGTATCTGGGAGTGGAGTTGCTGGCTCATGGGGCATATGTGTATTAAGCTTTGGTAGATTCATACTGTCAGAGATTATCGTAAAGTGATTTCACCAATTTTACACTTTTATGAGCAATATATGAGAGCTTCCATACCTTCAACAAACATTCAGAATTGAGAGACTTAAATTTCTGCCCATCTGATGACCATGTGGTTTTCATTTTCATTTCCAAAATGAATTGATCCCTTTTCATATGCTTATTGGCACTCAGGCCTTCCTCTTATGTGAACTCTTGCCCATTTTTCTAATTAATTTGTATGAATTCTTAATATATTTTAGATACTAGTCCTTTGTGTATTTTATATGGCAAATATTTCCTCCCATTCTGTGGCTTGCCTTTTCACTCTTTATGATGCCTTTTAATGAATGGAATTTTAAAATTTTAATGTAGTCTATATTTCAGTACTTCTCAAATTATCTGTGGCAGACACATTTTTGGGGAAGGGGGACTTTAATTTCCAATCAGTCACAGACTGATATTTCTATGGAATACCATAAAAATCAACTAATATAAAAATTAAATAGAAAACACAGACATTAAAATATTTATTTATAAAAGGAATAAATATTTATACAAAAGAGGGAGAAAGAGAATTAAGGGATGTAAATGTTCCCAAACAAAGTGAGTGGTTTCAGGCTCCTTCGTAATTACCTTTGTCTACACACAAACCCTAAGGCCCACGGGCACACCCTTCCCTGGCCTGGCAGCCACAGAGGTCTGGCCGGATCTCTACCAGTCAGGGCGCGGGCAGCCCATGAAGGCTCTTGCCACCTCCTACCCTGGTTTAGTTCTGCCGCTGAGCTCTCCACACCAACAACTCAGTCTCTACCTCGTCATCTGTGGCATTAGATCTTGCCATGTAGCGTCCTCTCTAAGGCTCCCCTTTATTTGAGCCAAAAGAAATTGCCCAACTTTGAATTGCATGCCAGTTCTTTTTCTTTTTCTTTTTTTAATTTAATTTTTAGGGGGAGTGGGTGGAGGAACAGAGGGTGAGGGGGAGAGAGAATCTTAAGCAGCCTCCACGCTGAGCACTGAGCCCGACGCAGGGCTCGATCTCACAACCCTGAGATCACGACCTGAGCCAAAATCAAGAGTTGGACACTTAACCAGCTGAGCCACCCACGCAACCGGAATCCCATGCCAATTCTGAGCAGATTTTGCCTGTGTGGTGATCCCAGTCTAAGCAGGATAGTGATTTTATTTAATTAATTTTTTTAAAGATTTTATTTGTTTATTTGACAGATAGAGACAGCCAGCGAGAGAGGGAACACAAGCAGGGGGAGTGGGAGAGGAAGAAGCAGGCTCCTAGCAGAGGAGCCTGATGTGGGGCTCGATCCCATAACGCTGGGATCACGCCCTGAGCTGAAGGCAGACACTTAACCGCTGTGCCACCCAGGCGCCCCAGGATAGTGATTTTAAACATAAATCCTCCCAAGAGAGAGAAAGAACAAGGAGGCGCTCCTGCCTCAGAGGAGCACACGTTTATAGCTTTCTCCTCTTCTTTGATGGGCTTCTGGTGAGAGAGTGTATTTCTCAGGCAGTTGTAAAGAGAAAATGGGAGTATAGAGGCAATTATTGTCAAAATTAAGCCAGTCCTTTCTGCTCTCTCCACTCCCCAAACATGATTTAAGTACTGGCTTGGAGGACTATAAGGTATGCAGTCATTTCCCATAACCGTGACAAATAACTACTATAAGGTCAACACTATTTGGGTTGTAAAATAAAATTCCAGAGTGAGCATGAAGCTGTATCTTCATAGCCCAGGCAAAGAAGCTACGGCCCAAGAGGTTTAAATAATGTCATTCAATCAACAGTAATTTTTTATAACTTTTTATTGTGAAATAAAACAAAAATACAGAAAACCACACAAAACAAATATATAGCTTGGTGAAGTACTATCAGCCAAACACCCTTGTAATCATCAGCCAAGTGAAGAAATAGAAATTTGCCAGCACTCCAGAGACCCTTCCATGTGCTCTGACTTTAGTAAAGTTCTAACCTCCTGTATTTCTCCGCAGGTAGCCATGCTGTTGACATTGTACGAATAATGTCCTTATGGTTCTTTATGGTTTTTCACCCAAATGCAGATGCTTAGACACTGTAATTTAATCTCACCCATTTAAAAGGTTTTGATATATCTCTTTTAATCTATAGCGTCTCTTCCACCCCTTTCTTTTCCTCACACTTCTATTAAAGAACCCTGGACATTTGACCTATAGCATTGGTTCTCAAACATAAACCTGTGTCAGAATCACCTGGAGAGCTCATTAAAATTCAGATTGCTGGACCTCACTTCAAGAATTTCTGATACAGTAGGTCAGGATGGGGCTTGAGAATTTGCTTTTCTAGCATATTCCCAGGTGATGTAGGTGGGCTGGTCCAGGACCACATACTGAGAATCAGTGACCTATGGAATTTTCCACAGTTATGATTTTGCTGATTGCATCCTTATGGTGCATTCAATATGTTCCACTGTCCTCTGTTTCTTGCAGGTTAGGAGCTGGATTCAGAGGCTTGGCAAGATTCAAGTTCTCTTCCTTTGGGGAGAATATAGATTGTGTGTTCTTTCATCAGGAGGCACAGAATGTCTGGATGGTTCTTTTTTATGATATTAGCGGCCGTGGATGTTCATTTCCTAGAAACATTGATTCACTGGTAGTTGCAAGTTAGTGATATTCAAATGATGTCATTTAGTTTTCATTTATTGCTGGAATAGTTTTATAAAGCAATGCTTTCCTTTTCTACTATTTTGTTACTCAGTGGTAAAGTTCATATAGGAAAGGCAGGAAAAATGATTCTTTCCATTTATTTACCAGTTGTCTTTTTTTTTTTTAAAGATTTTATTTATTTATTTGACACAGAGAGGGACAGCCAGAGAGAGAGGGAACACAAGCAGGGGGAATGGGAGAGGAAGAAGCAGGCTCCCAGCAGAGCAGGGAGCCCGATGCGGGCTTGATCCCAGGACCTTGGGATCATGCCCTGGGCCGAAGGCAGACACTTAACAACTGAGCCACCCAGGCACCCCAATATTTACCAGTTTTCAAGACAGTAATAGTTTCCCTATTATCCTCCAAAGATGACCACTTATTTTTATATTTTAAAAATACCATTATGAACTCATCAGTTTAAGAATATTTTATGTGTTGCATTCATGGTAGTTATTATCATCTACTGAACTCAAATTACTCCATCTTTGGCCAATGGAAACCTCTTCAAGTCAGCCCTGAGTCCTTTTTTTTTTTTTTAAGATTTTATTTATTTTTTTGAGAGAGAGAGTGCACATGCGGGGGAGGCTGCAGAGGAAGTGGGAGAAGCAGGCTCCAATGTGGGACTCGATCCAAGGACCCTGGAGTCATGACCTGAGCTGAAGGCAGACGCTTAACCAATTGAGCCACCCAGATGCCCTGGCCCTGAGTCTTTTTGACACAACCTTGTAGTCTTTGATGGATTCCTTACCATCTGGAATAACAGGATGTTGCAGGCTCATTTTCTATATTTCCTTTTTTTTTTTTAAAGATTTTATTTATTTATTGGACAGAGTGAGAGAGACAGCCAGCGAGAGAGGGAACACAAGCAGGGGGAGTGGGAGAGGAAGAAGCAGGCTCAACGGAGGAGCCCGATTGTGGGGCTCGATCCCGGAACGCCGGGATCACGCCCTGAGCCGAAGGCAGACGCTTAACGACTGCGCTACCCAGGCGCCCCTCATTTTATATATTTCTTGCCCCATACCTGAAACCAGCTGGTTCTCCAAGGACAAGAAGCCTTGGTTTCTTGAAAAAGTGTTTCAAGATGATGGTCTGAACGTTAGGGGTATTCATAGGTACCTGGGTTGGTTCCTGTTTCTAGAGCTTTTCAGTAGATACATACAGATGTACACACACACACACACACACACACACACACACACACACACTTGTTTTTTAAATTCTTCATGTGTTCATACTGACATTTTCCATTCACATATCAAGACTATAAATTTCAAGACTCCTTTCTTTCATATAAGAGCTCTGATTCTCAGGGCACCTGCATGGCTCACTCGGTTAAGCATCTGACTTGGCTCAGGTCATGATCCTGGGGTCCTGGGATCGAACCATGCTTCCAAGTCCCTGTTCCCTGCTCAGTGGGGAGGCTGCTGCTTCCTCACCCTCTGCCCCACCCCCCACCCCGCTTGTGCTCTCTCTCCCTCAAATAAATAAAATCTAAAAAAAAAAAAAATCTGGTTCTCAAGAACACAGTGGATGATAAGATTAGAATATCTCATCAGTATTCGCTTATGATTACTGAAAATAGTTACACATTTTTTGCAATGTTATCCTTATTCTTCTTCCTGTTTTTTTTTTTTTTTAGAATATTTGCTTTATATCTACGTTGTCACAGCATACAACCATGACATGTGATGCTTTCTTCATATCAGCCCACAATCAGTCTCAATTCAACAGGGAACAACATCTTCAGTACTTACCACCAGTCAATACTTCAAAATCCCTGGAATCACTTTGGCTGTCTCAGGAAGGGCTCGGGAGAACAATATTCTTTGCATTCTCGCATGTTGATAACAGGTTGTGCTTTTTATACTTGAAGTCATTTTGCTGGATATAATATTCTTGACTTATTTTCTTTTTCCGAGCATCTAAAATATGTTGTCATTCAAATTTCTACCGCATGAAGCGTTGCTTTTGGAAAGTCTGAAGATAATCTATTTTCATTCCTTTATAAGGCACTTGCTCTTTTTGCGTAGATGGCCTAAGGCTTTTTTCTTTCCCTTCAAAATCCAGTAATTTTACAGGTCACGTTGGTCATCTTAGGGTTGATAGTGTCAGGAAATGGTATCTTCTTTCATGATATACTTTCAAATCTTTGTTTTTTCAAGAATTTTTTCTCAAATTATAGTTTTTAGTATTTCTTCTCTTACATTGTTTTTTTTTTCCTTTGGTGGCTCTTCTTATCTGTACAGATCTTTTTCGCCTGTTTTAAATATTTGTACTTTCTCTCCTTAATATCTGTTTGATTTTTAATATGTTTTTCTTTTTCACCTTCAACTTTTCTTAAGACATATTTATTGTGTTTATTTTCGTCTGTGCTCTTCCTAGTTCAGACTTCATATCTAAAATAACCTTTTCTTTCATTCTTCATACTGTTCTTGAGTTCTGTCATCTCATTTCTGTGTTTTACTAAATCTAATTTATGCTGTTTTCTCATGTATCTTTTCTGGATGTATTTTAGCTTGTTTTGAAATAATAGGCTATCGATTTAATTTATTTTAAAGGCACTTTCTTGTGTGCGTTATTGACTTGCGGGGTGTAATTCTGTTCCTTACTCTCATAGTAATTGTAACAACGTTCTTTGGGATTTGATCTTGATTCCTTCTGTAGCTCATTTTTATTTAATATTCATTCAAGATAGCTTTTCTAACACCACAGAGCTCCCTCTTGTGTTTACTTGGTTTTGTGTGTGGGGGGGTTAGAAAGTGTGAAGGTTTGTTTTCTAGGATCTCCTGGCAATTTCCTTCTGCCACTTTTATCTGTACCTCTCTCTTTCCTTTATCTCTCTTCTCCGTGTCCTGCTCCACTTTGATTCCACTTCTGAAAGGGTCTCCTCAATATGAGTCCCTGTCCTAGGAAACCATTGAAGAGTTTGGAGCAAAAAAAAAGGACACAATCGAACTTAGGTTTTACAAGGATCCCTCTGGCTGTTCTGTGAACAGAGACAGCAGGGAGAAAGCCGGAGGCAAACAGGGAGACCCGTTAGGAAGCCATAGTACTACCAGTATTGACACATTTTATGCATGAGGAAAGCGAGACGCAGATGGTTACAAGGTTTCCTCTGCTCTCCCAGAGTAGAGCTTCTACCTTCCCTAAGCCCAAATGGCACAGAGTGAAGAAGCAATTACCATTCATTTCTATGGAAAAAATTGTTGAGCGTTCCCAGACCCCCAAAATAACCTCTCTTAGGCTTTTCTGATACCTCAGGACACATCTTGCTAACAGATGCACAAAATAAATTGAGATAAAGCACAGATGCTCGCAGACACAGCTCAGAGCGGCGGGCTTGAGGCTGAGCTGCTGAGCCCAGCTCCCGGGGAAGGAGCTTGGCAGCGGCGCTCTGCAGCCCGGACGCTGCCTCTGGGACAGCCCGCTGCAACCGTCACTCTGAATGCTGCTGTTGCTTTTCACCCTGTAACGTAAATGCAGAAATACTCTTCAGCTTTCCTTCTGTTCGTAGAAACAGGTGCTAATGTAGGTCTTTCCTAAAAGCAAAGTGGTATAATGTGAACTTTCCAAAGCAGGGGATGCCCGTGTAACTTTCCCTAGCCTCACAGCTGGCAAGCGGCAGACGAGACATTCAGACCCAGGCATTTCAGAATCTGTAGCAGACAGCTGCCACCCGAGGCTGTCCCCCACGTCTCAGACCTCCTCTATACATTTTCCTAGTTTTCCACATTATAAGCCCTAAGGCACCATTTCCCAGATTCCCTTGGGTTTCTCTCATCAGATGCACCCAGATTTAGCAGATAATACAGTATGGTGCCTAGTTAAATGTTTCATTTGTTATTTTTTTATTGAGATGTAATTCACACACCATAAAATTCACCCCGAAAAGTACAGTAATACTTAACAATGCAGTAGTTTTCAGTATATTCATCATGTATGTGACCACCACCACTATCTAATTTTAGAATATTTTCATCACCCCCAGAAGAAACCCCACGCCCACTAGCAGTCACTTTCCATTCTCCCCTTCTTCCAGCCCCTGGCAGCATTAATCTCCTTTCTGTCTTCATGGATTTGCCAATTTGGACATTTCATGTTATTTATATAATATGTGGCCTTTTGTGTCTGTCTTCTCTCACTTTATCAGAATGTTTTTAAGGTCCATTCATGCTACAGCATGAATCAGCACTTCATTCCTTTTTATGGCTGATAATATTCCATTGTATGGATATACTACATTCATCAGTTTATCCATTCATCAGTTGATAGACATTTGGGTTGCGTTTACTGTTTCATTATTAAGAAAAATGCTACTATGAACCTTCGTGGACAAGTTTTTGTGTGTTCACATGATTTTAACTCTCAAATTTGAATTTTGGATAAATAATGAATAATATTTTAATATAAATATGGCTCAAATATTGCATGTGACCAACTTATATTTTAAAACTACTTGGTATTTCTCTAAAATTCAAATATAACCTGGAATTCCATATCTTATCTGTCAACCTTACCCAAGGGAGGCTTGGATAAAGAAATGAGAAATTTAAGAAAATGATAATAGTGAATTCTATAAAATAATTAAGAAAGAAATTATTCTAATTCTACACAATATCTTCCAGATAATAAAAAAGGGGGAGTACTTCCCAACTCATTTTCTAAGGCCAGCAGCATTCAAAGACATTATGAGCAAAGAAAACTCTGGGCCAACATCCCTCATAAGCACAGATGCAAAAGTCCTCCCAAAAAATATTAGCAAACTGAATCCAAAACTACATGAAAATAGTAGATGATAACAAGCCCTTGGATTCCTCCATCTCAGCCCTGCTCCCCCCGCGAGGGCAGCCTTGGAAGCACCTCTCTGGAATTCAAGAATATTCAGGATGCGTGGTTCAAAAATCACTATTCTAGGGTTCAAATTCTGCCCATAGATCAAATTGCAAAGAGTGACATACTGAGATTGAGGTATTTTGTTCCTTTGGAGAATTCCTTTTTTTTTTTTTTTCAGAATTAGTATTTTAATTCTATCGTAAAAGGTGGTGTGAAAATCATAAATGTACATAGGTTGTACGCATTTCAGTAGGAATATTATCAAGGGTCTTATCCATGACATTTCATGTTTGTAGGAGATTCAAAATCAAGAAAGACTATATTCTTCTCTGGAATATTAAGTTTTCCTTTTACTTTATCTTATGGAACATTCTAAATCCTGTAATCAGTTGCATTTCTCACCATCTTTACCACTAGAAATACTAGAGCCAGATTTTTGGCTCATCTCTAGCAAATAAGAAAAAGATATGGTTAACATGTTGTGTGTTAATCTTACCTTTGGCTTTGCTGTCCTCTTAACCTTAAGAGTGTCCTATTAAATTTTTTTTTCAAAATATATAATCTATAACATATGTATGTAAGATGTTCCAAATCCCGTGTAGAATACACGATTCTGTGTCTGTGGGTAGACCAGCCAGGGCTTCTTTACAGGGCATGCTGATGACAGCAACTAGCAGGATACTTGACAGTTCAGATGTAGAAAACTATATGATATTTTAAATTACTGTTTTGAAGGGGGAAAAAAGATGTGTGATGTGATTGAATTCCAGAATTAGAATGTCAGGCTTACAGCACAGAATTAAATCCTGGAGCTCCCTGCTTGATTTCAAAGTAGGTACCCTTTCTTTTGGTTAATTACAAATTAATGGCAGATTCTGGTCCCTCTGGAATTTGCCATTTGAGCAAATTTTGTGGGGTGTGGGTGGGAATTTCAATAAGTACAGTTTTACTGGAACTTTCATGTATCTCTGTTAACTTTTTCTTAAAGCCAGGAATGATTATTGTGAAGAGGTAGCTATGGGGTTTGTATCTTGTTTACATTCTTAAAGAGAAAAAAATAACCCCAGGGATTTGGCAAAGCCACAAATGTACATTCCATTTATCCCAGAGTCAGTCTGCTTTAAAAACAAAAAAAATATAAACCCTGTGGTGGTTAATACTATTGGAGGATGTTTTCAGGTGGGATTCACGTTTAAATTGGTGAACTTTTGAAAGCAGATTGCCCTCTTTAATAGGGTAGGGCCTCATCCAATCAGTTGAAGGGCTGAATAAAACAAAAGACCAACCACCTGACGCAAGAGGGAATTCTCCAGGCTACCAGCCTCTGGGCTGTGACGAGGCATCGGCTCTCCCGGGCCTGTCAGCCCACACTGCAGATTTCGGGCTCTTTGGCCTCCACCATTACATGAGCCAATTCCTCGTAATAAATCTCCTTCTCTACATACACACATATCTTTCTTGTTCTCTTTCTCTGGAGAATCTTGAATAAGACAAACCCACAAACAAAACAACCAAAGTAGTGTTCCTACTTCAGAAATATGGAGTTATAAATTCTACTTTATGTCAATAAAACTGGGGGATATAGCACATATGGATCTATTTTTCATTTTGAGAGAAGAGAAAAATAAATTCTTTCAACATACTTGCAAGACTCCACATGCTTTCAGAATAATCTCACAGAAATATTACTTGAAATACCACTCCAAGGAAAACATGCAAGTTGTGTTTAAATAGCATGTCAGAGATTATATTTGGTTGTCAGTAATTGAAACCTCTAAAAAAGTGGCTGGGGCCTCTACAAAGGATGTGTAAGGCTACCAGGGACCCAGGCTCCTCTGAGCCTCAGAGCCCAGCCACCTTCAGTATGTGACTGTCATGCTTATGGCCACCTCCTGGAAGACGATGGTTGTTTCACAGCATCATACTAGAGAAGGGGTAAGGTGAATGGCTGAAACTGCCTAAACCACTTCCATTGAAGAGCTTTCTAGGGGCGGTGGCTCAGTCAGTTAAGCGTCCAACTGTTGATTTTGGCTCAGGTCTTGATCTCAGGGTCATGATCTTAGGGTCATGAGACCCAGCCCCACAATGGGCTCCATGCTCAGGGGGAGTCTGCTTCAAATTCTCTCCTTCTCCCTCTCTTCCTGTCCCTCTCCCAGCTTATGTGGGCACACTCTCTCTCAAAGAAAGAAAGGAAGAAAGAAAATCTTTAAAAAAAAAAAAAAAAAAAAAGCTTTCTAGAAGCCCTGCCCAGCAATTCTGCTTACAACTCTAGCCTAAGGCTAAAACCATGTCTCTCCATCACTGTTAGCTACACGGGAAATGCAGTTGGGCTCGTTGTCACCTTGAACAAAATTGAGAATCCCTTGGTCATAAAGAAGGGGAGAACAGATACTAGGTAGGCAGCTAGAAGTATCTGCTACTCATAGTTATGCTCCGGAACTATGAGTAGTTTCTAGCATTTGAATTGTTTGGGTGTCCCTGTGCCCTTTGAGGGTTGGGAGGAAATTAGCTAAGAAAAAAGTTCAGCTTTTGTCAATTCCCTGGTTACCTTCCTGTGGGCATATCAGTCCTGAGAGAACTCCTTAGGAGAACTGAAACATCACCCTGAGCCATCAGGGAATCAGCGTTCTGTGCCTTGCTTCCGGGTGCCCCAGAAGGAGATGGGTAGGAGTGAGATGATGTGGGGTGGGGTGAGGTTTGCTTCCTCAGCACAGATGTGGGATCCAGCTTGGGGGGCCAATGGATATATTCTGAAATTTTTCTGAACTAATTTTTTTCTATTTTCATCTTAGTGATCCAAGAAGAAATTATTTTGTATATCAAAAAACTTATATGATAATCTATAATTGAACATTTTAAGAGAATCAGACATGACTTAAGGAAGCATTTCTCAGCTTGGAGTGTGCAGGTACATTCTTAGGGGCTGTAGCGCTGTTTTCCTTCAAGAGTCTGGACAGTACTAAAGTTTGAGCAACCTGCTCCAGTGGCTTTGAGCAAAGGCCTTTGAAGAGGGGCCTACCTGGCATCGCTACTGTCCATTGGCAGCTTAGTGCAAGCAGTTTCCTTGGAGGTGATGCTGAGACACTCAGTCCTGGTGCTAAGGATCAGGCCCTTCAGGAAACGCTGAGTCAACAGGCACTTTAAGAGAACTACTGATGGAAGCAGGTCCCGTACCAGGCATTTGGGGAGCTACTGTCCTTAGCAGGGAGCTGCCTGGGACATCTTCTGCTCCTTGTGTCCGCTGTTGCTGAAGGGAGCCGCCAGGGGGCGCAACCTTGCTAACGGGAGCGAACCCACCAGAGAGCCATAGGAAAGAAGTCAGGCTGGATGGGAGGGGAACCCACGGTGAGGTTACTGAGGGCAAAGACTCTGCTCTGTCTTATTAGTTGCTGAATTCCCAATATTGGGCCACTGACATGGTATACATTA
The DNA here is from genome assembly GCF_002007445.2 of Ailuropoda melanoleuca. Lineage (NCBI taxonomy): Eukaryota > Metazoa > Chordata > Mammalia > Carnivora > Ursidae > Ailuropoda > Ailuropoda melanoleuca. The sequence goes on along the minus strand of NC_048219.1, from coordinate 55,644,067 downwards.
TTGACTTAATAGTTTCAAGAATGAAAGCACACAGGATGAATAAATGAATGGTGACCAGACAAGAATGATTAATATTTGGATTCACAATCATTTATCATCCCTTTTCCTGAGGATTCAGTTTCTGCGTGCTTAGCTTCTCCTCCTCCCTTTCCACCCTCTAAGATTTCTGTCTTCTTCGACAAGCTTGTTCTTTGGGCTTTTATGATGAAAAATAGGGAGACAGACGGGGGTGGGGGGGAATGGAGTTCGGCTGACTGGTGCACTGTCTCAGTGCAATTCTCTCTGTTCTTCATGGATCCTCCCACTTCCCCCACCAGAGCAGACAGGGATGCTCATTCACACAGAGTTCTATGGCTAAACACTGATTTCTTAGGGAGTTGTCCTCTATCCCCCAAATATGTATCTGAATAGTAGTAAATAGGAGCCACTGGATCAAGAGCTAAACTAATCTAAATAGTGTGCTGGCAGGTAGAGGAGTTTTGAGGGCGAGTTGGAGGAGAGAGCTACGAGAGTTGTGGAAGGGTGTGGGAAGTGGCTAGAAAAGGTGGGGATTTGAACAAGTTTCAGCATATGTTAGGATCCCACTTAATGTTCTTTCAGAGCTTTTCTTCACCTCCCAGAAAGCCGACAGAATTCCCTTTGGTTATACTTCTTGAATGTTAAGACTGCTATGATATTAAAGCATATTAATCTCTGGTATTATAAGGACTAAAGAGTAAGTAAATGAAGAAACAAAAGGAATGAATGAGGAGTGATAATGTCTCTTGTTCTGTCTCACATTCTAGTGTGAGTCATCCTTGACTTAAGGAGGAAGATAGTGATTGTTAGCTTCTTCCTACAGAGAGAGGTTAATTTTTTACCAGGTCACTGAGCTCAGGGAAAGCCTGGAGCCCAAAGAAATTCTGAGAGAGATTCAAGCCAGGTGCAGCAAGCTTGAGTTACAACTTGGACCTTTTGTCCCAACAAAGGATGTACCTGGGGAAGGAGATGTATCATGAAGTCAAACTTCAAAAGGAAGGCTCAAACAATAGGATAGCTATTGTGAAAATAACACAACAGGACATAATATTTGTCTTCAGTTCTGTCTTGAAAATTCCTGATTTATATTAGTTATTATCTCCTTCCACTTCCCTTCAGAGAAATTCCTGCCTTCAGAGAAATTCCACTTCCCTTCTTCCATCCCTCCCAAAGCTCAGGATAGTAACAATAGAAACAATAATAGCCTTTTGGATGAGGAGACAGCAAACTCACAAAATGGGAGAGCCAGGTGGTCATTGAATGGTGGAAAAGAAAGGGGAAAGGATAATCAAGTATGGATTTGGGGGACGGGGTTTTTATCAACTCCCAATTCTTGTTAGAGGAAGGGTATGACTCTTAAAATTAGGAGTTGGGAAATATAAGTATGGAAGGGCGGGGTTTGTATATTACAATCAAGAAGTGGACTAAAGTCAACATTAGTCGTGTTGCAATCACACAGCCTCTGAACCACTGTTCCTGATTGGAGAATTTCCCTCTTTCTCAAGTTACTCTTATAGCCTTCCTTGCAACGAGGGTGACCTTGACTCAGTTCTATCCATGCAAACCTCTTACTTAGAAGTGAGGAAAATTAAGTTCAGTTACAGTGAAGAATGGAGCCACTGGTGAGGGTGGCATTGGAGACAACCCACATTTAAAGGGCAGCCATGGTAGAGTTCCTGGCAGCTTATCTCCATCCGTCCCTATTGAGGTGAGCTATGGTGTCTCCACTAGAGAAGCCACTATGGTGTAGTTTCAGTCTTATTTCTGACTGCATAGCCTCAAATCCTGACCTTCTAATCTACCTTATTTCTTTCAATATCCTTTTTTAAAGACTATTTCTGTTTAAACCAGCCAGAATGTATCCTGTTGCTTTTACTAAGAATGCTATTTAATTCAGGATACATAAATATATACGGATTATCTGTATCTACAAATACACATTAGGCATCTTTATAGCTAAATAGGTTAAAAAGGAAACCTTGATAAAACAAACATGATTTACTTATCTGAAAATATGTTCCTCTCAGTTGTCCATTTTCCTTTCTTTTGCAAAGAGAAACAACTTCTCATTCTTAAGATAGCTGACTTCTAAAAATATCAGTGAATGATGTTTGAATAAGAAGATGAAGCACTGAACTTTAAAAAAGTTGGGTTTTTTTTTTAAATTTGTTTTTGCTTGCTTGTTTTTAGTTTAAGTTAGTTGTAGTAGCATCAAGAAGGGGCACGGCCGAGGCAATGGCATATACCTCCTGCCCCCACCTGGCGCCTTGGCCACGGCCTATCCATTAGGTTTGGGTCGGGGCTACAAGGTCTGCGTCAGACATTCTCATCTAGGTCTTTGCATTGGGGTAGGATGTGAGTGGGAGGGTGAGCACTGAGACGGTTAAAATTGCCCCCTAAAGCTAGTGATTATTCACTGAGAGAGGGTCATCTTGGTCTTGTCAGTCATGAGTTCCACAAGCCTAGCATGAAATAAAGAGGGAGATGGAAAGAAGGAAAGTCATTTCCAAAGCACTGCTGGCCAGGAGGAAGGCCAGAGAGGATTCATTTGTGGCTCTGACACCCACCTTACCCACAGGATCCAGCCAAGCCCATCTTGGCAAGGGCAGCCTGGACAACACAATTAAACATGCCTTTGGCCTTCCTTCAGCTCTCCCAGCATTTACAACTGTGTTAGAGGCGAACGCTCAGTCCCCACTACTCATGTGCCCATAGAGGAAAAAGAACGTCCACTCCAATGTCCAGAAGAAAAGAACACAATCAACTTCCCTCTGCCCCTTCACTACCTTCTCCTCAGGGAAAGAGGAGGACTTACCAAATCCGTGAACTTGGTGATGGAACTGGTTTACTCTCTCTCTCTCTCTCTTTTCTTCTGAGCTGCCAGCCTCTGAAGGCTATGTCTGTCAGCTCCCCCTCTATGTCATAAGTTATAGGGCTTGTTCCTGTTGCAGAAAGTTTGCATGTCTGAGGCAGTCCCTTGGTGGATAAACATTTAGAAGAGGGAGAATTTGGGCAAATTCTACAAATCTAAAGCCAAGAAGCTAAAGCCATTTCTGTGTCTCCTGTATCTTATTTCTTAACTCATTTGAACTTTGGCAGGACGNAGAATGTATCCTGTTGCTTTTACTAAGAATGCTATTTAATTCAGGATACATAAATATATACGGATTATCTATGTATCTACAAATACACATTAGGCATCTTTATAGCTAAATAGGTTAAAAAGGAAACCTTGATAAAACAAACATGATTTACTTATCTGAAAATATGTTCCTCTCAGTTGTCCATTTTCCTTTCTTTTGCAAAGAGAAACAACTTCTTGNGAAACAACTTCTCATTCTTAAGATAGCTGACTTCTAAAAATATCAGTGAATGATGTTTGAATAAGAAGATGAAGCACTGAACTTTAAAAAAGTTGGGTTTTTTTTTTAAATTTGTTTTTGCTTGCTTGTTTTTAGTTTAAGTTAGTTGTAGTAGCATCAAGAAGGGGCACGGCCGAGGCAATGGCATATACCTCCTGCCCCCACCTGGCGCCTTGGCCACGGCCTATCCATTAGGTTTGGGTCGGGGCTACAAGGTCTGCGTCAGACATTCTCATCTAGGTCTTTGCATTGGGGTAGGATGTGAGTGGGAGGGTGAGCACTGAGACGGTTAAAATTGCCCCCTAAAGCTAGTGATTATTCACTGAGAGAGGGTCATCTTGGTCTTGTCAGTCATGAGTTCCACAAGCCTAGCATGAAATAAAGAGGGAGATGGAAAGAAGGAAAGTCATTTCCAAAGCACTGCTGGCCAGGAGGAAGGCCAGAGAGGATTCATTTGTGGCTCTGACACCCACCTTACCCACAGGATCCAGCCAAGCCCATCTTGGCAAGGGCAGCCTGGACAACACAATTAAACATGCCTTTGGCCTTCCTTCAGCTCTCCCAGCATTTACAACTGTGTTAGAGGCGAACGCTCAGTCCCCACTACTCATGTGCCCANCCCACATTTAAAGGGCAGCCATGGTAGAGTTCCTGGCAGCTTATCTCCATCCGTCCCTATTGAGGTGAGCTATGGTGTCTCCACTAGAGAAGCCACTATGGTGTAGTTTCAGTCTTATTTCTGACTGCATAGCCTCAAATCCTGACCTTCTAATCTACCTTATTTCTTTCAATATCCTTTTTTAAAGACTATTTCTGTTTAAACCAGCCAGAATGTATCCTGTTGCTTTTACTAAGAATGCTATTTAATTCAGGATACATAAATATATACGGATTATCTATGTATCTACAAATACACATTAGGCATCTTTATAGCTAAATAGGTTAAAAAGGAAACCTTGATAAAACAAACATGATTTACTTATCTGAAAATATGTTCCTCTCAGTTGTCCATTTTCCTTTCTTTTGCAAAGAGAAACAACTTCTCATTCTTAAGATAGCTGACTTCTAAAAATATCAGTGAATGATGTTTGAATAAGAAGATGAAGCACTGAACTTTAAAAAAGTTGGGTTTTTTTTTTAAATTTGTTTTTGCTTGCTTGTTTTTAGTTTAAGTTAGTTGTAGTAGCATCAAGAAGGGGCACGGCCGAGGCAATGGCATATACCTCCTGCCCCCACCTGGCGCCTTGGCCACGGCCTATCCATTAGGTTTGGGTCGGGGCTACAAGGTCTGCGTCAGACATTCTCATCTAGGTCTTTGCATTGGGGTAGGATGTGAGTGGGAGGGTGAGCACTGAGACGGTTAAAATTGCCCCCTAAAGCTAGTGATTATTCACTGAGAGAGGGTCATCTTGGTCTTGTCAGTCATGAGTTCCACAAGCCTAGCATGAAATAAAGAGGGAGATGGAAAGAAGGAAAGTCATTTCCAAAGCACTGCTGGCCAGGAGGAAGGCCAGAGAGGATTCATTTGTGGCTCTGACACCCACCTTACCCACAGGATCCAGCCAAGCCCATCTTGGCAAGGGCAGCCTGGACAACACAACCAAACACGCCTTTGGCCTTCCTTCAGCTCTCCCAGCATTTACAACTGTGTTAGAGGCGAACGCTCAGTCCCCACTACTCATGTGCCCATAGAGGAAAAAGAACGTCCACTCCAATGTCCAGAAGAAAAGAACACAATCAACTTCCCTCTGCCCCTTCACTACCTTCTCCTCAGGGAAAGAGGAGGACTTACCAAATCCGTGAACTTGGTGATGGAACTGAGCATACCTGGTTTACCCTCTCTCACTTTTTCTTCTGAGCTGCCAGCCTCTGAAGGCTATGTCTGTCAGCTCCCCCTCTATGTCATAAGTTATAGGGCTTGTTCCTGTTGCAGAAAGTTTGCATGTCTGAGCCAGTCCCTTGGTGGATAAACATTTAGAAGAGGGAGAATTTGGGCAAATTCTACAAATCTAAAGCCAAGAATCTAAAGTCATTTCTGTGTCTCCTGTATCTTATTTCTTAACTCATTTGAACTTTGGCAGGACCTAATACAGTGACAGATGTGAGGAAGGGAGGAACAATAATTATACCACCCTCAGCAATGGATTGACTTGGCCGACTTAATATCTCTTAAACCATGCTGTTCAAACTAATAAAGAAGAGACCAGGTGGCATACGGTGGCTTGCCAGTGTTTGTAAAAAATGGGGGTATCTGATTGTTTCCTCACAGATGATGATAAAGGAGTCTGGTGTTAACCTTCGAATGGCCAGAATTTCTAATTCCAGCCACAGAACATGGCTTCCTGTGCATCATCACCTTGAAAGCAGTAGGAGAAAAAAACCAACCAACCACACCGAGAAGATCTAGGAACCATGGGTGATGAGGACTGTTAGGGCCATACTCATCATCAGCTGCAATATAAACATGGATTTTGGTGGTCCATCAGTTCACAAAGATTTGGAAAGACAGGGAAAGATGTCCACAGTGCATATGCTGGAAAACCAGGGTGCCAGGTCTTTTCTGGCCCTATAAATAGATTCAGTAGAAAGAAGAAAGGCATAAAGTCTAATCCTTCTCCAGTTATACCTGGGAAGATTAAAAGAGGAATTCCCAGCTATGAATTTAAACACTGAAAGATCGCTTTCATTAGAATTTCATATTTGCTAGTCAAAAATATGAAGAGGGTGAAGCCGGAGGCAGATTTGCTGCCTTTTCGGGGAAAGAAGAGCCAACTGCCAAAAATGGAAGACGGCCGTAAGTCTGGGCTCTGGCCTAATTGGAAAAATAGAAAACAAAATAACCTATTGCACCTGAGTCCCTGGATTGAAGGCTCTGAGGGTATCATAGCATGTATTACCAACACACCGTAGAGAGTCACGCGAGAGTGACCCAGTCTGACGTGCAGTGAAGCCCTGGACTTGATGGCAAGGGACCCAATTTGGGGGAGAGAGGAAGACGCTGAGTCAGCAAATCATCTCCCCCATCAGGCATTCTGTGGTTCCACTGGTGCAGGCTGGGACACGCTTCCCCGATTACTCACAAACACCACGGAGAGGCGCTTTATGGGTCTAAGTCAAAGAAGCTGCTTCTTTCCTCAGTTATACTTTTTTCCAGGCAGATGGGCGCGGACACAATTCTCATCTCAAGTGAGGTTTGAATAGAGTGTGCCTGTAAAACAGGGGCAATCCTGATAGTACAGTGGAAGTATTTGACAAGAGGTATTTCTTGCTTTTGTTTTATAAATTGAATTTTCAAAATCACTAATCCCCCAGAAGAAAGCTTACCTGAATACCCACTTAGTTTTAATTTCATGTGGAAAGAGCTTTGAGCCTTAACTATTCAAACGTTAGGCCATAGCAAAACAATCAAACAAACAAAAAACCCCCTAGTAATTTCTATAAGAGGACCTTTCTTTTTAACCAATGACCTGATTCAACTGGCTGTAAACCCCTTAATTGTCATGAATTAATAGAAATTTGACAAAGTTTCAGCTTTTCATGTTGGTGGAGAACATGGGTGATATGAAAGGGGAAAAACTAACATTATTCTTTACTTTCAAGGAGCTAGAAATGCTGGGAATATGTGAGCTTGTGAAATAAGGTAGCTACGTGACCTTTTGGTCCCTTAACTGTTAGAATACAATGAGTTCTTTTTCTCTTGGTCTTTAACTTGGGTGAAGAACTATAGGTTCAAAGAGATGCTTGTTTTGAGGAGGGAGTCTCTACCGGGTCCAAAGTGTAATGCAGTCTGAGTGCATGCTTGGTAGTGGCAATATTTTCAGCTGTGGCAGCAAAATTCCTTTATCTTTGTTGTTCACCGGATTTGCGTTGGAATGATACTTTGAAAATTCATTAGACCAGTAATAACACAGTGGCATTTAACCTGATACTCACATGGCCCAATGCTCTCACTGCCCTGCTCTGTTCACACAGTTACACACCAATAAAGGGCCTTTTCATTCTATTCTTTGCCTGTTCGCTGAAAGCCACCGTTAAGGGTTTTTTTAGTCTCATGTCTCCTAACAACACATTTTTTAGCCCAAAATAACTAATGTTTCTGGCCAGAACCCTGATTTAGTGGTTTCCCAAGTTCGTGTGCATAGACTGGTCAAGTTGGATTAGGAGATAAAGCACAGCACCAACTGTTCACTCTCGCTTGGGCCTGAGCTCCTAGCACGCGGCCTGGCACGCAGATACTCACAGGTATCGACTGCCTGCATGAATGCATAAGCCAGGGAAGCGAGCAGCACGGCAGGACCGCCAAATGTACAGCAGGAGGAGGTAACTCGGAACTAGAAGCACAATATTTACTTCTACTAGCTTCTATTTGGTCTTCCAAAAATACCTTCCTCAAAATTTGCACCTCCACCTAAAACTTCAAAGTGCACCAATTGGTGAATGCTCTCTGCTTACACTTCTCTTGGTCTGGACTTACTTGCTCTCACTAGTTCTCTTGGAAGAGGTTTTATGTCTTTGTGGAAATTAACGAGGCAGAAATCTCCCTTTGTACCTGTAGGCCCACATTGAAGAGTTCATCATTCTTTTGGGGGTTGAGTTAAAGACAGACACTCAATATGACTGTCGTTCTGGATGTTCTGAAACATGGCCAAGGCTGTCTTAAAACTAATTATGAGAATTTGAAAAGGTTAAGTTGCTCAGCTATGTCGTTTTCCCATTCATGCTTCGTTAGAATGGAAGGAAAAATAATTGAAATACTTATGGATATATTCCCCATGATTTCCTTTCCCCCTTTCCATCAGCTACTCTTTATCTTCTCAGAGAAGGAATATAGTAGAAGGAAGCAGAGAAGAGGGCACTTTTTCTAGTATTTGAGTTGTAAAAGGGCACAGAAAAATAGGGGAGGGAATATAGTTGAGGAAGAGCAAGGGCTCCCCAGGTTGCAAGAGAAGGCAGTGTTGACAATGATAGCTCCACGGGAAGTTGTCTTGCTAGGTCTTGGAGAAAGGAGGCCCTGCACCAGCACCTGGGCTCAGCCTGGACTGGGGAGCGATGGAGGGGGATAAAGCTAGACAAAACCCAAACTATGTTTGTGAGGTGCAGAAGAAGAGATCAATATCAAAAGAAGAATTCAGAAGAAGAGATCACCCAGGGAGAACCTCAGAAAGTAGGAAAATCCCAGGGAAAAAATGGCCTTAGCTAAGACGCTCACAGATGGCCCACTGGGTTGGGAGTAGCAGTATGAGTTCCAAGGGCCCGAGACTGACCTAGAAGTGGGTTAGTGACCCACCCAACCTGAAGATGGGGAAAAGACAGAACACAAAGGTGAGTGGGTCAAATGGGATGATGGATGTCTTAGCAGATGGCATGTGTGAATAGAAGACTTGAGGATCAGATAGACCGCCCCCACCCCAGACCCCCAGCTCCAGCACTTGGATCTCTAGACACCTCTGCTATTTAGATTCGACTACAGGGAAAAGTTTGAGACTATCTTAGAACTGACAGGTTTTTCTATTGTCTTGCTAGAAAGTGGTATTAAAAGAGACATTAAAGAGGGCACATGATGTAATGAGCACTGGGTATTATATAAGACTGATGAATCACTGAGCTCTACCTCTGAAACTAATAATATACAATATGCTAATTAATTGAATTTAAATTTTTAAAAAGTATTAAAAAAAGACATTATGTTCAGTTGTAGAAAAACAAAGCTCTGTTTCTTAAACACTTGTATTTGTAGGCCAAGATTTAGACCCACTACATTTAAGAAAATAAGAATTGGCTAACATTATTGAACACTCAACATGTGGTGTACCTGGCATCGTTTTAAGTGCTTTATGTGTGTTAATTCATTTAGAGGAGAGCTCCTTTGCTTATGAACTTTGATTTGATTTTTACAATGTCCTTATATAAGAACACTTTAAAAAATACTATAGTGTAGGGGCACCCAGGTGCCTCAGTCAGTTAAGCATCCAACTCTTGATCCCAACTCAGGTCTTGATCTCAGGGCTGTGATTTTTAGCCCCACGCTGGGCATGGAGCTTACTTTAAAATATAGATATATATTATAGTGTGTTTCCTTTTTTAAAAAATTTTATTTATTGGTTGATTGATTTTATTATAATTTTTTTAGGTAGGCTCCACACCCAATGTTTGGCTCGAACTCATGACCCTGAGATCAAGAGTTGCATGCCCTACTGACTCAGCCAGCCAGGCTCTGCACAGTGGTGTATTTCTAACAAGAATTATTTCCATTTTATTATTTACAGCTGGCTCATTTAAAAAGAGGTTTTTATTATGGATGAATTCTAACGAATACAAAAGTAGAGAGGATAATATTACAGAACCCCATGTACCCATCTCCCAAGCTTAATAATTATTAAGTGTGAACAATCAATCATGTTTCATATTTTGAACCAAATCTTAGAAATCAGATCATTTTCTCTATATATATGCAGTATTTATCTCTAAAAAATGAGGCTTCATTTCATGAAATGTCCAGTGTTTGAATATTCCCAATTGTCTCAAGACTTTCTTTTAATATCGTTGAAGTCAAGATCCAAACAAAGTCCACCCATGGCACTTGGTTGATAGGTCTCATGTCTCTTATTCCCTCTGTTCTTTTATTTTTTCCCTTGTAACTTATTTTTTGGAAAATCCATGTCGCCTGTCTTGCAGATTTTTCCCCATGGTGGGTTTGGCTGCTCTCTGCCTCACCATTGAGCATATTCCCATAACCACTGTTGGGCCTGCAGTTCTTGCTAATCTTTAGTCTCATTTTTCTGACTCTTCACTCCATCCTTCCAGCTCTCCATGTACCTACAATATAATCGAGGCCTGACTAAACACAAAACCAATTTATAACGAAGATTTGATCGTGGGAGGAAGTCATCTTTATTTTCAACGATTCTGAAGCATTTACCTGTGAAATCTAACTCTCACATGTTTTGCGGAATGAGAAATCCCCACATCCAGCCAACACCGTAGTCTAACCAGACATTTATTTGCAGATGACTCCCCTCTGGTCTCAGAAATCTACATTTAAACAAAGATAAACATGAACACATGTACAGCATTCATTTGTCTTGGCTTTTGTGTCATACTCCTGTGTTTCTCATTTCATTTTGTTTACCAGACAATGTCTGGTGCCCTGGGATCTGTGATATGCTAATCTGCTCCCCATTCACTGTGGGATTGAGGTCATCCCTCAGGGAACAGGCTTTCATCTGATTAGACATATTGAATGGCTGATTTATTTCCATTCTGGCCTCTGTAGAGAAGACAGACAGTGGGCTCTCCCTTGGGAGAAGGTGGGCCTCGTTCTAGACAGCATTTGATACACTCACAGCTGAGAACTCTTGAAAACAAAGGGGTGGGTGTTGTGTTGTATTCAGAGCAGGTAGCTGCAGATTGCTGATCAGAGAAGCCATGCTCAGGTGGACATATTGTAGTTCACATATGTGAATGCTGAAAAGGTACTATTATTATTTTAGCTTTGACCTTGTGGGTGATGGTAGCATTGGCTTATAGCCACTCATATGGCCTCCAAGTTCTGTTATCGCTAATGCTCTTTAAAGCCGAACTGAGCTGTTATGTAAGGCATATAGGTGCTAGGCAGCTAACCATGTCCTTAAATTGACTTTGTTATGAATAATTCCCAGTTGCATATAGCTTTCAGTCTATTTTATCTTTTGGGAGAGTACAGTTATTTTTATTGCATCTGAGTTCCAGTTTATAACAAATGAATTTGCAAGCAAAAAAAAGCTTAGAGAAATGAAAACCCAGAATCATATTACTGGAGGAAACACATTTTGTGTTTGAATGTTCACTTTTGAAGAAAGATATTGGTGCACTCAGAAGCCGAAACTGGCGAACATTGCTGGACCCACTAGGCTAGGAGGGTATCAGAAGCATGTGAGTCCATCTAACACCATTGTGAAAATGCCTTTAAAGATTGGAGGGAATGCAAAGGAGGCTGCTTGGGAGGTGGGGACTAATACTTAACTTGATAGGCTTGGCAGTTTACAAAATGCTCTCTTTTACGTTTTCTCATTTGAACTTCATGACTACTTTAGAGAGTGGGATACCATGCCCATTTTTAAGACAATAAATGAGGTAAAAGGAGAATAAATGACTTGCCCAAGATCACAGAGTCAATAAGTAGGAGCATTTGAAAGTAGGTCTTTGGAAGACCCTCTGCATTGTCCCCACACTACAAGGCCTCTGCCCTTAGGGGCTCAGCCTCCTTCCCCTCCCCCTGCCCTTCTCATTGCTTCCCAGTGGGTTCTGAGCTGCCTTTTCTGATTTCTGTAAGGATGACAGGAAGTGGTTTCTGTCCTCACTTTCTCTCGTAAAACTGCTTCATATCAGTCTGTTGACTCAACAAGGTATGCTCGGGCAGGTTGTTTTTCCTCACTGGGCTTCATTTCCTTTATCCCTAAGATTTCATCTACATGTTAAATGCTCTATGTTTTTAAATGAAAGCTTAAAGCTTAAAGCAAATGAAAATAATAGCTGCCATTTCTTGAGCACTATTTGGAATTAGGGACTGCACCAAATCTCTTACAGGCATTGTTGCTAACCCAGTGCAGCCCTGCAATATTGACTGTATTTTAGGGTAAGGCTTTGGAGCCACAGAGAAACTCTGTGGCTGCTCTCCCCAAATCTAGACGCCCCTCCATCATCTCTCTCCTGAACTGTCGCAGTAGCCTCTTAATTGGTCTTCTTGCTTTCACTTTCCCATCCCTCTTGGCCAACCAAAGCTCAAACTCTCAACCACTTTCTGCCTCCAGACTGTCTGGTAGTCAGAATAATGCCCCTCACCCCCAAACTGCCTATATTCTAATTCCTGGAACCTGTGAAATTGTTAGCTTACATGGCAAAAGGGACTTTACAGACTTGATTAAATTAAGGAACTTGAGGTGGGAATGGCTGATTACCCTGGATTATCTGAGTGGGCCCAATGTAATCACAAGGGCCCTTTAAGGAAAAGAAGGTGGTGTGGTGAGGGTGGGGTGGGAGACAGTGAGAGGTCATGGAGGGATATGAAGATGCTAGGCTGCTGGCTTTGGAGGTGGAGGAGGGAGCCACAAGCCAAGAAATGCTGGCAGCCAGAAGAAGCTATAAAAGGCAAGGAAATAGATTCTCACTAAAGTTTACGGGGGAAGTATGGCCCTGTTGACACTGTGACTTTAGCGCCCTGAACCCATGTTGGATTTCTGACTTCCACAATTATAACATAATAAATGTTTATTGTTCTGAGTCACTAAGATTCTAGTAATTTGTTACAGCAGCAATAGGAAATTAATACATATAGTATGTACATTCACACCAAGCTTTTTCTGGCCTTAGGGCCTTTGCACTTGTTCCCTCTGACTGGAGTACTTTGCCCTAAGATTGTAGAATGACCGTTCCACCTGAAGTATCCTGCTGCCTGTCACTCTCTGTCACATACTTTATTTTTTTCATATAATTGATACCATCTGAAGTTACCTTCTTAACTAATTTGTTTTCTTTTTGTTTCACGCAACAGCAACTATAAGCTCTGTGAGAGAAATATCTGGCATTTTTGTTTCTGTATCCCTCATGTTGGGGACATTGTCACGCAGTGTCCCTCTGTCTCACTGTAGTCAGACAGTAAGCGATTTTGGAGGAAGGTTAGGAAAAATAGTAGCAGAACATGTACACAGACTCAGGTCAGTTAACTTCTAAATATTTATAAGATGGAACTATTTCTAAGCCACCTCCTCTCACTCTAGATGGTACCAGATTTGGAAATGAGTGAGAAGTGAAAATATCTCACCATGCCTTTCTCTTCATGGTTGCCATTGTTAGTCACCACGGAAGACTTTCAAGTGGGGAAAAAAATGGATCCATTTTAGAGGTCCTTGTTGACTACAGCACTCTAAGACCTTTACAATACCTGAGACATCTTTACTGTATACAGAGTAAATTCAATATTTATATTCTATTTTTGTAATCAGAAAACTTGAATGTCCATTTAGCTCCTTTCCAGGGGGCCAAATCCAAAGAATAATGAAAGTCAAGTGATACCTTATAAATAAAACTCCTCTCCCCCCACAACTTGTATGAATATTAACAGAAATAGTAATGCCATGCATTCACATGGGATAAAATGGATGTCCTAGAACATGTCTTCTGGCATTTGTCTGGGAAACATGGCTGTCAGTGTTTCATAGATGTCAATGAATTGTCCTAGGGTATCTTGAAGAGCTAGCGAATGTTAACAGCGGAAGGGTTGCTTGGCTCTGAGGTCCTAGGCAGAAGTCTGCAAAGGCATTCCCCAATCTCAGCATCATAGTGGTTGACTTAAGTGAGAGGTGGGGGAGGTGCAGGAGAGAAGGGGAAATGGCCGCTGGCATACCAGGCATATAGCACTCTTCACTGATAGCTTCCCGGCAAAGTAGTACTGTCTCTTTCTGAGTCCCTCCATCCAAAATCCCATGAATGGATCTCACTGGGTTCTATGCCTGTCCCCTAAACCAATTGCTATGGCCAGAGAGTGCAGTACTCTGCTTAGTCGAGACCGGGTCTCATGCTCACCTCCAAATTTAAGGTCAGAATCAATGCCCCTTAACTGCCTCAAGGAAAGCTGGGGAGAAGTGCTTTCCTAAGGGAAAGAGGATGTTTATACCAGAAAAAGAAATAGATGCTGGACAGGCAAAAGCAACATATGTCCTGTACCTTCCCCAATTGCTAAAGGTGGAGTTTCAGGCACCAAGACTTGGATACGGGAGATATTTTTGAAGTGCTTTTTTTGGGTCCTTAGATAACATCATTTTACCACCAACCTACTTAAAAAGCATTAAAGAGCCATCTGGCCTGGGTTTGACTATTCTATCCATATTGCTTGCAGTTCTAGCTTAAATCCCTTGGCTTGTAAATCAGGTAGCAGCATTTAAATATGCTGAAATTCTGAAAATGTTGGGATTATAAATAGTTCATCATATTTTATAAATGCAAACAGCAGTTCTGAGAACTTTAGCATCTCAGTCCCTCCAGCAGGGTTTATGGTGTTCCTATCTCATTTTGTTTGTTTTGTACAGTTTAAAAGAGAGGACATTTTATTATCAAAAATTATTCTTATGCTAAACAAACCATATAGCAAAACTTTCTGTACAAATAAAAACTTCAAATGTTTATTTCATTTCTTTCTTGTTTTTTAAGGTAATCCCCAACCAACATGGGGCTCCAACCCATGACCCCAACCAGCCAAGCACCCCTGCTTAGTTCTGTTTCTTCAGACTATGTTCATTTGAATATTTCAGAATGTATTCATGTTTTTTTACTGCCTGGTACTAGTTCTGTGGAATGTGCCTTAAATTTAAAGTGAGTTAAATTTAAAGCATTTTTCTTAAGCTATTGAAAAGTGAAAGGTATTAATTGCATTGCTCTGATTTGAATATTTGTCTCATGTGTTGCCAATTTGCAACATATAAATTAGATTCCTCTTTTTCTAAATTTTACCTCATAGGGCCCTTGCTTAATATTATTTTATAATATTTTATTTTTCATTATTTTTATTTTATACTTCATAGGTGATTGGACGAAGTATTGAAATTTATTTCACAGACTCTATTTTGGTGATGGAATAAATCTGTAATCTAAATATGCTACAATCATGTCTTCTATGATTTGTCAGCCACCCACTTTTCCAGGTTCCTATTCTGCCTTAAGAACTATATTACAGGTATCTGTTGTTTTCATTTATCCTGCGTCCCTTTTTCTTTGGTAACAGCACCAGCCATTTCACTGCTCCTCCTTTACTCTGTGTGGTTCTGGTGGGACTGCTAATTGTGGTAACACTGACTCGGGAGGATTTTAGTAGTGGTCCAGGCTGGTGTGATTGACCACGGTCCTTAGTGACAGTGATTGGTCCAACGGGGGCACATCACCTAAGTTGAAACAATTAAAATCTCTTCCTAGAATTTTCTGGAATAGATACCATTCTCATCTTTCTTTGGTGACAAGCAATAGATAGTGCCCAAGAGCTACCAGCATCCATGTTCCCTGACTCGTGGAGAAATCTTTGTCTGCTGTAGAATAGGCTGTGGTCAAATGTACCGAAGGAGGAAGAGGTGAGAGAAGGAGACACAGAATGCGGGCAAATATTTTTTTCAGGACAATTAATGGAAGCAATAAAGGGCCAAGAGAGGTGAGAGTATATTTATTTTTTTAAAGATTTTATTTATTTATTTGAGAGAAAGAGCGTGAACGGGGAGGAGCAGAGGGAGAGGGACAGACAGACTCTGTACTGAGCATAGAGCCTGACGCGGGGCTTGATTCCATGACCCTGATGAGATCATGACCTAAGCCAAAAACAAAAGTTGGATGGTTAACCAGTTCAGCCACCCGGGCACCCCAAGAGTATATTTAAACAAGTAATTATAATGCAAGACCATGGACTCTAAGCTAGGTAAGGAGGGAATGAGAGTCTGAGGAATACAGATAAACAGAATGAAAGCACGGTAGGGTCAAATGAACAAGGTGCCTAGTGGAGTAGAAGAATTGTTTGAGCTGAGGTATAAGAAGGCATGTGCTGGAAACTTAGAAGTTATATGCTTGGAACTGAGATAACTGAGGGGTACAGTTGTAAGTGACAGGGTCTAAGGATAACTGGTTTGGTGGCTGAAGTGGTGTGACAGAAAAAATGATGACTGCAAATAGGCTGAAGAATGGCAAGGCCATGAGATTGGATGGATGTAGGAAAATGGAAGAGAGAAAGGCAGTAAACCTGGTGTTGAAATCTCCAAGAACTGTGTGGGAGTGACCTGGAGGACAGGAGGGGGCCACAGCAAAGGGGATCTGAGAGAGGTACAGTCTGATGGCATCAGCTTCAAAGCAGCTGAGGGGGAGAGCAAGGAAGGGACCATGGTTTGGAAGTGGCAGGGAGAAGCAAGAAGAGTACCTGTACCAACTTCTGGCCTGGCGGTCCATGACGTGTGAGAGGAAATGGCTGCCACACATGAGGGCTGCAGGGAATTCAGTGTCCTCGGGGCAAAACCAGGTTTCCCTCGGAGCCAGAAGGTGAAGGGACTGGTCAGAGAGGAGTGTTGGTGTAGGGGACTTTTCTGATGACAGAGCCATGTGGGGATTGTGATTTGAGTGGTGAATTTGACTTGGGAAACTTGGGCATCTTGAGGTCATCAAGATAAATTGCTAGACAAGATGGGGTACCCTGGTGGCAGCTTAAAGGGATGGGATAATTAATTCTATTTATTCTCAACTTGACTCACAGGAGGAGAGGAGAACTCTTAGATGAGGAGAGAACAAGAATTAAATTAATTGGAATCCAGTTGATCCAATAATGCTATCCATCCTTCTTCCTTAACAGCTGGAGTTGGCCCCCTTCCTATCCTCACTGACTTTGTCCTGACTTAGGTCCTTATCACTCTTTCCCTGGATTGTTATGGTTGCCCCCTAATGGGTCTCTCTCACTGATCTTGCCTCTCTCTAATCCATTCTCCACATCTCTGCCAGAGTGTCTTTCTAAATCACTCGTTTAATCAGGCACCTTCTCTGCTCTAAACCCACTGAGGGCTGCTCTAAATGCTTCAAGATAAGATCCAAACTTCTTAGCATGTGAACAACTCTCAAGGAGCTCGCCCTTGTTCTGTCTTGCAGCCTTATGGGCCCCAACTCTCCCACAGGCTCGGGCTGTTCCCTTTGTCTGCAATGTTCAGCCCCCCCTTTTCACTTATCTTATATTCATTCTTTTAAAAGGGAATTCATATCTTTAAAAGAGTATATAAGAAAATGGCCATCCTGGTTGTTCTGAGGAGGGAAACTGGGCAGCCTGGTGGGGTGGGCATGGGAGGTAGAAGGGGAACCTTCCGTAGCATGCCCCTTTGTACATTTTGGATTTTATACTATATGAATGCATTGTCTCATCTGTAAAAGTAATGAAATTTAGAACAATTTAAAGCACCAAACGGACCAAAAAAAGACACATGTAAGTGTTTCCTCCTCAGTGAAGTCTTCCCCAACTGGACGCTTCCCTCCATTGAGCTATCCCTGTGCTTTCCATGTTCCTCTAGCATCATTCTATATCATAATAATCTCAAACAATTAAGCAGTCTTCATATTATCATAGCCTAGAAGCTCCCGGAGGAAAAGGTCTCAGTCTTACTCACTTTTGAATCTCTGGCACCTTGCACAGCTCTGGTACATAACAGGTGCTTGGTAAAGGTTTGTTAAATTGATGAATGAATAGAACTTCTGTGCAGAAGGGAAGCAAAAGATAGGGAAATAATCCTGGTTATTTTACAAATGATTAAATCAGGCCTTGAGACATTATTTATTAAGGATTGTTAGCAGAATAAAGTAAGAATCCAAGTTCTCTGGAGTCTAATTTTGGCACTAGAATAAATTATAAGACTTTCACTCCAAGATAGCCAACATGGTGTGAATTGTATCTACTTATTTGACCCGAGGCCCTGGATTTTCAGGAAATTTCTGATTTTCAGTAAACTGGTTTAACCTCCAAAGGACACTTTTATGTATCAGGTCATGGGTCCTGAATTTGGCTTCAGAAACTATATAACCTAAGTAGCTCATAAATTTGGCTTCAGAAATCATAAAACCTGGGGCGCCAGTGTGGCTCAGTCATTTGGGGGTCTGACTCTTGGATTGGGTTCAGGTTGTGCTCTGGGGGTTGTGGGATCAAGCTCCGCTTTGCACTCAGTGAGGGGTCTGCTTGTCTCTCTCTCTGCTCCTCCCCCACTCATGCTCTCTCTCTCTCTCAAATAAATAAATAAATAAATAAATAAATAAATAAAATATTTTTAAAAAATGAAGAAATCATATAACCTAAGTATCTCATAGGCCAAGCTTTATTGATAGAACTCACAGGAAAATCTTGTAGTACAATTCTTTATCTTAAATGTGGTCTTAAAAGCTGTGTCTTACATTATGTTTTCCTCAAACACACAGTGTGGTGGGCATAGCTGTACACAGTGTCTGTAGAGATGAAAGAATAACATAAAGAAGAGTGCCTGCGTCAGCTCAAAGTGGTCTATTCAGTTCCTGTTTGTTAGTATTTATTTGCTGACTGTCCAGAGCATAAGACCAGTGACCAATTTTGTTTTATTTTACATAGTAGTCGTGTTTTTATGTGTAAAATGGTAATGTTAGTGATAACCTGGACCAGATTGTAAGTGCCCTAGGGAGATCTTCTGGGACTTCATGATCAGGGGTCTTCAAACTTTGTGCCCACCTACCTCCCTAAAACCATTTTGAAAAACTTGTATCCCTCCCACAGTTTTATGTTGCCACCTATGATTTTTCATCATAAATTTGCAACGGGTGTGATTTCCAGTGTATTGCAATTCGTGAGATTTTAAAATAAAGTTGTTAGGTCTCCCAAAGAATTTAAATCCCACATAATTTGTTACCCAGCATTATTCATTTAAATGTATATAAACTAGCTCTTCTTTAAAACAGAAAATTTACATTTTTCCTTCTTCTTGACCTCATATTTTCACTCTATTTTCCGCACAGAATGATATCTCATTGTGTATTTTCACGCTTGAAAAATTTGTATTGATCATTCTGTATAGTGGATGTTTTAACTACAAACTTACAGAATTTTACTTCCTGTGATTCTGGGTTTTAGGTGTTAAAAATGTCTCTGGATAGAGTTATCACTAAGATTATTAGCCATACACAATTGATCAAACGGTGGCTATATTGCAAATTGATAACTACCTTGAAACATAAAAAAATAAGATTTTATTGGAAATGCATGTGTGAGTGAAATGGAAGGGGCTTTTTCTTTTCCAGTGGATTTGTGGATGAATATTATTTATATTCTGAGTGTATTACTGAGATCTGCTCCAGTTCTATTCATGCATTTGACACTGTTTGTATAGAGAGAAATGCTGAGGTACTTTGTTCACAGAAATAAGTAGATGGGAATGGAAGGAATTTGCTGTAGCAGTGTTTCTCAATTCTTTGAATTCTCCATCATGTGCCAAAAGTCATGTGATGATCTATCATTTAAATTATTTTTAATGCTCTGTCAGGCGACACTTCTGTTCACCACTCATCATAGTCATCCCTTCCTCAATGCTAACGTGGGCTTCTCGTTTTCCATGTTTTGTACACCTGGGTCAATGCACCATAGGAAGGAGTGGGATCTATGAGAATGACTTTCTTTTGTTAAGTAGAAAAATGGCAGTTGTGGGAAGGGGATGGAAAAGAAACCACAAGCCTGTTCTCAGGCAGATACGTTTTAGGGAAGTGTAGAAATTGAGGCCGCGGAATCGATGCCCTTCAAACTACCCATGCTCTGTGCCACTTGGAGAGTCCCCACGTATATGGACAGAGGGTGGCTATCCCAGTTTAAAAATTACTCTTCACTAATCAGCAGGCATTTGAACAAAAATGGTTGGACAGCACCAGAGATTAAGGCAGTCCTAAGAGGTTGGTAAGACCTGGTGGTTAAGGGAAAGGGCCCTGTGAACCCCCGCTCTGAAATGTCCCTGCTGTGTGATCTTGGGCAAATTATTTAACTTCTCCCTGCTGAATTCCTGATCTGGAAATAAAGGCAAAATGATACCTCTTATAAGGGTGTCGTGAGGATTAAATCAATTCATACGCGAGGCACTTAGAAGAATGCTTGACGAGTAGTAACCACTCAGTAAATCATTCGCCTTAATACTAGGAAATGATTAAATATGACATGAAAATGAGGCCGATAACTCCTGAGCAAGTTAAAATTTAATACTTTGCTATTACTGAAGTGAACTGGTTTTGTTGGTAAACTAGTGAAAAGTGAAGTTCCCACAGCAAATATGTGGCAGAGCGAATATTCTTGCTCAGGGTATGCACTCTTAACAATCCGGCTATGCTGCCTTTCCAAACCCAAGTGCAACAAAAATAAATGAAAAAGATGGGGTACCTGGGTGGCACAGCGGTTAAGTGTCTGCCTTCGGCTGGGGGGGGCGGTGATCCCGGCGTAATGGGATCAAGCCCCACATCAGGCTCCTCCGCTATGAGACTGCTTCTTCCTCTCCCACTCCCCCTGCTTGTGTTCCCTCTCTCACTGGCTGTCTCTTTCTCTGTCGAATAAATAAATAAAATCTTTAAAAAAAAATGAAAAAGAAAGTGGATACGTTGTAACATTGTTCTTCTGAGGTCAAAGAGTAGCCTTATATTAGGCAAAATTTATAATATGCTTATTTGCAACATGGAATGAAAAGTGTTTGATATGTTCTCTCCTCCTCTTCCATAAGCACAGAAAAGTTCCATTATTTCCATCTAGGACACCACCCCTCCCCCCTACACATACACTTATTACTAAATATATCATCCAACTTTTGGTGCTTAGAGGTGTGGGGGTTTTGCCTTGCTACTGGTACTGGGGCCTCGGGCAGATCATGTTCGTCAGTTTTATCTTTGTTAAATAAAAATTAGAGGGTTTTTTCAATATTATTTTATTTCTTTGGTATTTCTAATTGTCCCCTCCCCCCACCCCATTCTAAATTTGGGTTTTATGTTTGATAGCATATACCATAAGTTGAAAAACACAACAAAGAGCTTGAAACCCCTCATTTGAATAACATCGACTTCAGGAACAGCTGCTAAGATAAAATAAATCCAAGAGAGCTCAGCAACCAAAATGCAATTGCTTTTCTTTTTAAAGGGACAGGCATATTTACATATGATTTTCAGTCTTAAGCTGTTACTTTAAATCAATACCGTATTTTAATTGATATCAGAGTTTTTCAATTCTGAAATTTGATGTGGGCAGTTTACCCAGCATATAGAGGATTCTATTTCACTATATTTCAACCTGAGCAACTATTTGATGACATCATTGATAGAGGTTTAGAAAGCAGGAAATAAAATCCATCAGGAACCAAGCCTCCAGATTTCTTTTTCACGAGAATGCAGGAAAAGAAACTTTGCCTAGCAAAATATAAATTATGAAATCAAAAGGAAGTTTAAAAGTAAGAAAAAATTGAAATGCTAGCTGCAGAATAAAAAGATATGAACTATTTTGTTGGTTGCAACATTCAGCCTTCTGTATTATGATTCATATTAGAGAAAACTCTTCATTAAAATAGTTATACTAAAGTCTGGGTTTTATTTTTTATTTTTTTAAAGATTTTATTTATTTGACAGAGAGACAGAGCACAGGAGTCGGGGGTGGGGGGGAAGGGACAGACAGAGGAGAGGGAGAAGCAGGCTCCCCGATGAGCAGGGAGCCTGACAGCGGCTCAGTCCCAGGACCCTGGGAACATGACCTGAACGAAGGCAGACGCTTAACTGACTGAGCCACACAGGCACCCCAAGTCTGGGTTTTAAATGATAATAGGGTAAAAGTCTTCTAAGGATATCCAGCATATTAAAATATGATCTTATAGAATGGATAATGATAAAGAAATTATTTGTTCTATAAAGATGTCGTTTGCCATAGAAAAAGATTTATCATAGTTTTCTTCGAAACACCTGGTTTCCCTATGACCTTGAGAATATGATTTGATTTCTAAGTAAATTATTTACACATGACTTTTCCTGAAAAATATCTATCTAAATATCTAAAGCAAGTACTAGGAAGAAAACAGTGCTGTGGTCCAAAAAGTTCAGAAGAGCAAATCATTTTGTGAAAAGTTGTATTTCTCAATATGCTTTAATTTTACTGGCCTAGTTAAGTTAGTAAAGAAAGAAAATATAATTTAGAAAAATGTTATCCTAGATATATATTTATAATTCAAATTATAGAAACTGCTCCACATTTTTCCTGCTTTAATTATTCTACTCAATCAGTCCTTTGTAAATAACTCCTATACTGCATTTTTCACTGACTTTTTTGCTCACTTGACTATTTCCACGTGTGAGACTTGAGCATATTTGTACCAGTAAAATGAAGTATCATACCCTCCGGTCACTTTATCAACGTACCATCAGATAGGATGCTTTTGGCTGCAAGTAACAATCTAGTAGCAACATAGACCACAAAGCATTTATTGTTTACTAAACTTAATGTCCAGGGGAAGGAAGCCCCAGGTTGGTTGGGGAGCTCAGTAATGTCAACATGGACCCAGGTGGCTGGGCTAGTCTTTTAGCCCAGGAAGTCTGACTCAAGAACCTCTGGTACACTCTACTTCTTCCCTACAATACTTAGACTGTCATTGCTCTGTCTTCGTGGGAGACTCTGAGTTCCTGCTGTGAGCAGGGACCTTATAACCCTCAATGCTTGGCACATGGTAATCATTCAATAAATATTCATTGACCCATTGAGGAAAATTGCAAGTAAGTGGAGAGAGACTAGGACTATGTGAAATAAAAGGGTGTGTTGGTGCAGAATTAAGTCAGAACTATTCAAGTTAATGCTGAATTTTTGTGCTCTGTGGTTTTTAAATAGGTTTCAGTATAACTAAAAAGCATTTGCGGTCATTTATAGTCCCCCACCCCCCTGCCTACTTCCTTGGAGGGTCTTTTGTTGGCCGATCAGTGCTCTGGATTTAAATTTGCAAGTTTAGAAGAATAGAATGGGCCAAATTGCTCTGAGAAATGTTTAGAAGTCACTGTAGTCAGCAAGGTTAGTTTTGTCCATGTGTTTGTATGTGTCCCGGGTGGGGGGCGGGCGTCAGGAGTGGGGTGGTAGTGGTGGTGAGCAAAACCAAGGTGGCTGAAGGAGACACCCAATGGGAGATATGTATGATAGGTAATGTTTAATTTTCATATTTTATTATTTTTAAAAATTCCAATATAATTAAGCATACAGTATTAGTGTCAGGTGTACAGTATAGTGATTCAGCACTTCCACACATCACTCGGTGCTCATCACGAGGTGCACTCCTTAATCCCCTTCACCTATTTCACCCATCCCCCCCGGCCCCCTCCCACTGGTAACCATCAGTTTGTCTTCTATAGTTAAGAGTCTGTGTTTTGTCTCTTTTTTTCTCTGTTTTGTTTCTTAAATTCTACATGGGAGTGAAATCATATGGTATTTGTCTTTCTCTGACTTATTTCACTTAGCATTATACTCTCTAGATTCATCCTTGTTGCAAATAGCAAGGTTTTTTATGGCTGAGTAATATCCCAGTATATATATATCCCTGTGTGTGTGTATGCCACATCTTCCTTATTGATTGATGAGTTTTTACGAAGTGAAGTGTTATATGCTGTATGATGAGACCCCATAAGTTTCCAGTAAAAATATAAAAATCATATACTAAGTATGACTGGATACTAAAGAAGATGAGTTTGTGTTAATGACTTGTGTTAACATAGTCTATGTGTTTAACATCAGAATTCAGGACAGTCCCTCTTCATGCTCAAAATGCTCGCCTTGTGTGTGTGCGTGCGTGCGTGCATGTGTGTGTGTGTGTGTTACATGTGTGTTTGCTTCATTTACTAAAGGAGGTATGCTTCTCTCCTGGAAATACAGGGTTTGAGAACTACTCTGGTTGATACCTTACCACCTTTCTATGATAGTATCTTACAATTGTTTGAGTGATTTATGCATAATTGAATTTTGCATGGCATATTTTAAAATTAACAAATCAATTTTGGGACAAATGGAGAGTTGGAAACCGAAGTGTTAGAGCTTAATAAAATTCATCTGGCATTCTTGCTTAAAAAGAACCTTTCAAAAAAAAAAAAATACTAGAGCAAATCACTCCGCAGACCAGACAAAAATCTAAAGCACTAAGAATGGGATACCTGGAGGATGACCAAGCAGTTGTCTACTGTTCTGTGTGTTGGTGGGTGGCAAGGGGGAGTGGGGCAGGCAATGTGGAGGGGCAGTTTTCTTTTCTGGGAATTTTCACCTGGGGAAGATGAAAGGAAAAGGGAACCACAGTGGTCTATTTTCCTGCAAAGGCAGCAGTATTTTATAAGTGGTGCAGGACTTTCATTTCAAGCTGGATGACTACGGGCCCAAATCCAAAGGGACTGGCCAGAAATGAATCCTCTTTGGAAATGCAGCATGATGCAGGGAGTCAGTCAGATAGCTCAGGGAGCCATGTCACCAAGTGTAATGCCACCTTTTAGAAGTCAGAAAGCAGAGCTGGGGGTCTCTGCCTTTGGCTAGGCTTGCTGAGTGAAGATTGTCCCAAGGCCTTACTCAAGCTCTTTCTCCTCTGTGAAGCACTCCCACACCACCCCAGCCCGCAGGGAGGACTCTGAAGTCCCTTGGGCCTTGAAGTCTGTCCTACCCTATTTTGCAGTTAATTACAAACAGCCTTAAATTGATCTTGTAAATAAGAGGAGGCCATGGATAAGAGAGTTACTAGTACAATATCCAGTAAGACTTTTGTTTATCCATCCTGCCACCCCTGGAAAGGTAGTCCTGGCCAGAACACAGAATTAATAACAAGTGTTGCCATTAAGCAGAAGTGACTCAGCCCGTCTTCTCATCTGTTACAGCATACAGGCTCTGACAAGAAATCTTCTCCTCTAGGTCCAGAAATTGTTGTGGTTATTGAAATAATCCAGATGGTATGAACTGCAACAGAAAACCTTTATCAGTTGGTCCGTTACTATCCAGATTTGAATATACACATTAGGCGAAGCTGCGTGACCTAAATGTTTGTTGTGGCATGTGAAACGTTGGTTTCTAAGGCACACACATGCATAAATAGGGAGTGGATTATTAATTTAGTACATATACTAAAGTCAGAGCCTATTTATTTCAGTGGAATGAAAATATTTTAAAATTACAGTAAGTCATACTTGTAAAACTTCATGTATAACAGAAGCTAATAAAATGTGAAGCAGATGTTCCTTCCCTCCTATCTATGTCCCTCCCAACCTCGCAATTAATAGTTTGGTTAGCAGCCCTCCCGTGCAGGCACGGAGGGGCGGGGGCTGCAGAGACAAGCACAACCAGAGTCATGGTCTTCATGGGGCTTGCATTCTTGTGGGAGGAGACACACCATAAGCAAGGAAACAAGTCAACAAATAGAACCAGGCAGGCCTGGAAAGCTTACTTTATATATGGACGTGGGGTCTGAATGATGAAAAAGAATCAATTTAAACCTTTGTGGGAAGACCCTTGTAGGCAGACCGAACGGCAGGTTCAAGGGGGCCAGAGAACCAAGAAGGGGACCACTGTGGCTCTGGCACTTTGTGTGTCAACGTGAGATTTCCAAGAGGGGGATGAGGGCCAGGTCATGTGTGTACGATTGGGTACGAAGTTTAATTTCATGTGAAGTACAGTGAAAGGGCATTAAAGGTTCTTTATTGGGGGTGGGGGGCAGAAAGGATCTGATTTTCAATATAGGGGCAGGAAGTCTATAGACAGTTTGAAAGCAATTCATTCACACATACACACAAACATATAGTTTTAAATGCATATATACGTATGTATATTTTTTCTGCAACTTGTTATTGGTGTACATTTTTAGAACTCTTTGTCTTTGCAATTATGTTCGGAGTCACTCTACTGTCTTAGAAGATCAAACACATCGTGTTTTTGACCTTTCTCTATCTTCCCAAGTGTAGTAACCTAGTTGGAATACGCAAGTTTGGCGTTTTAACGTGGCTCCAGAATGTGTTCATCAGATTTGGCTCTAAATGACTTTCAGATTGTTCCAAAACTCAGATTGATTCTTAAGGAATTATTTTCAACAAATTCAGTGCCTACTCATATGATACCTTTTTGGCAGCATCAATGGACTAGGTCATTTATACAGCCCGCCAAGGTGATTACTTTGAAATGAAAAACATTGATTTGAAGTTATGTTTATTTATTCACCAAATAAGTGTTGAGCACCAGCCACTAAGTACCAGGCACTGTTTTAGGCACTTGGGGATACATCAGTGAACAAGCATGAGAGTAGTCTGGAGATAGGCAGAGCCAGGAGAGGTTAATTCAGCAACTCAGTGATGTCTGGGTTCTGGGTTGCTTTTCTGGTTTTTTTTTTTTTTTCTTTTCTTTTCTCTCACTATTGTAGGGTGTACCACACCAGCTTCAAACACGTCTTGATCACTGGAGGATGGCCAAGGCAAGAGGTAAGGAAAAGACTTCTTCTGGGATCTCAGGGATAAAATTCTTCCCCCCAAGCCCCATACCCTCCCACTTCACATTTATGTACTCACCAGAATTAGGTCACACACTCAGCTCCTAAACCGGTGGTCGACAAAGGGGGACAGAGTATCAAGACAGTTTTAGACCAGTGGGTCTCAAAGTGTAATCTTAGGAACCCCGGGTGGGGGCACAGTGGGGGGGGCATTGCCAACACCCTTTCAGGGAGGGTACAGTCAAATCAATTTTAATGCTAAAATGTTATTTGCCCTTTTTACTGCCATTCTCTTATGATTGTATAGTGGAGGCGACCTAAAATAGTACAACAGATTGAATTCAACAGATATAAAACACACCACCTTCCATTAAGCTAGACATTAATCTACAAACTTTTAAAATCATGACACTCTTTGCTATATTGGGGGAAAATAGTTATTTTCCGTAAAAATGTGCCATTTATATTAAGATGTAATTTTTATTTTTAAAATAAACATTTTAAATTTGTTTTAATTTCTAGTAGGGTAAATATTAATAGATATAACCCATACAAACAAAAGCTCTTTGAGGCCCTCAATCATTTTTAGGAATGGAAAGGGTTTCCTGGAGCCAAAAAATTGAAAACTGCTGTTTTATTCAGACAGATCAGATTCATCCTTGGGGGTGGGGGCGGGTCTGAACTTTCCAGAGCTCACCGCAGCCTCACCCAAACGTTCTTAGAATCCAGCTCTGTTTAGTGATTAGGTCACAATAGGGTGTGTCAGATGCTACTTATTGAATTCATTGAGCTCAACCCTTCTACCTATGGAAGAGTGAGCACTCCCTTTTTGATTGTGGGGGGAAATGGTCAAAATGAAGCCTTGTTATGTCAAGAAAAAACTGTGACAGAGTTGTTTCCTAAGATGGGAAGGCGTGTGGGATTTTGACGGGTGAGCAGTGAAAATTTCAAACCTCTCTTGGGAGCAGGAGTAACTCCCTTCCGCCCGCCCGCATCAGTAGCCTAGGTTAGGGGGTTAGGTAATCACTGGTAGTAATTGGTTTCTTCCTCCCTACTAGCCCTGCGCTAATAGCGTCTTTAGGAAGATGGGCCCTAACAGGCTCTTTGGCTGTCATTCACTTATGCTTACCAGCATCTAGCCAGCCTCCTGATGGCTCAGGCCAAAAGCAAAGAGGAGGATTTCACTGGACTCTGAAGTTGTCACCGTGGCGTGCTCATTTTCTCGTCTCAATCTTTCATCCAGGATTAGGCGTCTGTGCGTGTAAACTAGGGGTGGGGGAGGTGGGATCACTACTCCCTCCCTTGTTCTTCAGTGTTAATCCTTCTTGTATTTGTCTCGTACTATTTAGGTTCCAAAGTGCTCTCAGGAGCCTCCCTAAAATACCAAACCTGTTTCTCCCCTCATCAGTAAATTCATTGGCTTCACTGAAACAAACAAAATCCATCAAAGCACATCTTTGTGTTTATAACTCAACTCCTATGCCTGCGACTTCACCATCTGATCCCTTTCCTTTCTCTGGCCCCTTTTCCTCCCTGGAGAATTTTAGGCTGACATGGAATAGGGGAGGAGCGGATCTGACCCCGGCTACGGGTGCAGCACAGGCATTCATTCTCTCTGCACATATTTTGCTGAGTGGGTGTGGGACATTTCCGCATAAACTTGTAGTTCACGAGTGCCATTTGTTAGTATTCTCGCTGTCTTCTGCCCAGGTCCGTGTCTTTGCCCTCATTTTACATCTAACTTCCCCCGGGTTGGGTTGTTTGCATCCACAATTCCCAACGCTTGAACCTCCCTTCCCCTGGGCCTGACCTAATTCTGGGTGCCGGCTGTTGTTTGGTTTATTTCTCCACTTTTGCCAGCGCACGTGGGTCTTCTGGGAGCTTCACTTTTGCTTCTAGGGTGGGTGTTGGGGTTCACTGGTGGGGTTCGGGACACACGCCTTAAAGTAACCACGACCCGATTCCCCCCCGAAGCCCGGGGGCCCCAGCTCTGCGGGCATAAGGAGGGGGCGGGGAGCAGGGCCCGGCCGGGTGAATCACAGGGCGTAACAGGTGCCGCAGCCGCAGCTGCGCCCGCATCCCGCTCCGGCTCTAGGGATAAGGTTTTCTTTTTCTCTAGGTTTTTTTGGAGGGGGGGAGGAGACTCCGGGGGCCAATGCAGGCCGCGGTTGTTCATCGCCTAGCAACTGGCGGAGCCAATGGGAGGCGGCTGGGCCTGCGGCGCCGGCGGAGCGGGGGCGGGGTGGGAACCTTGCGAACCTGCGGGGCCGTGACGGTGAGCGCGCCCCCCGCGACGGGGATTGTGACGCGCCCGCCCGGAGAGGGGCGGGGGCGCCGGCGGGGAGCCGGAGGGCGGGTGCGGAGGTGAGCGCCGGCACCTGGCTCGGCGCCCCGCTTCTCGGCGAGAGGCTCGGCGCGGCCGGTTGGGGCCGTTGGAGGGGGCGGGCGAGCCTTGACCCCGGCCGTGCCTGGAGGAGGAGGTGGGAGGTAGGTGCCAGCTCGGGTCCGCTCCCGCCGGCGGTCGCAGCGCTGCGCCCACGGGAGGGCTCCGGACCGGGGAGCCCAAAACCTCCGGGATGGAGAGAGGGTGGCGCTTGGCGTGGGATGACGAGCGACGCGGGGACGTGGGGAACGAGGGGATGGCCAGTTTGGGGCTGCGGTGTGTCGCTAGCGGAGGCTGCGGGGTTTACGGGCTTCTGGATTTGTTGGGGCGAGCCGCAAGAGGCAGTCCTTAGAATGAGTTACTGAGTGGCCCCTGGCCGCTGCAGGGGGAGAGATCTAGTTAAAAGTCAAGGGGAAGAGCTTACATCATCTAAAAGGCAGGCAAGTGTGAAAATATTTTGGTGTAGAATTTTATAGTCAAGAAGGGTAAACCGAATTGTGAGTTCCCTGCCTGCTCTTGAGCCTATGCTGATCTCCCTGTTTTGCAAGTCACTTGGGCCCAGGAAATGGAATCTGCTAAATTATTTGTGCTTAGCACATGTAATGTGGGGATCTTTAGATTGTTCCCTCATTTCAAGGTCCAGAGTTGTGATTGCCAAAATGTCAACTTGCAACGCTGGTGTAGTTCTTGTCGAATCAGAGAGAATTGAGATTTCTCTTTGCGGGTGGGGAGCATCGTGGGGAGAGGATCGGAAGAGGCACTCCTCCAAGAGTGGATCAGAAGTGTAAGAGTAGAAGCTATCTGCAGTTTGAGGTTGTTGGGCTTCCCTAACAGCACAGATTAGAGTCTCTTGTGAATGATGGATACCTTGGAACATTGCGTGGCTCGGGAGGGATTGGTCTCCTCTTTAGGTAGAAGAAAATTCTGGTAGCCTTGATCCTGAACTGAAAGGTTGGTGTGACTTGACACATTTAAGAGACTGAATAAAATTTGAAAAGGATGAGTGATCTGGAGAGAGACAAAAATGCCTTTAGAGTTAAACTTTAAATCACGCTATCTTGAAATTTAGAAGAAGTTAGAGGTAGATTTAGGAGCTTGGATTCAGTCAGCAAAAGTTAATCCATCAAAATCTTCTAGAGCTATCATAACACAGAGGCCTAGGAAGCTGAGGTTATTCAGTCACACTAAACAAGTAAAAGCTAATGACCAATTTGACCCTTTGTTGTGCTTGCTGTCAGTGAAAGTTCCTCAAACAAAATGGTTCTTTGAAAAGAGGATTAGCAGCTGATGGTTAAATGAAGGCTCTTTTGGTGACTTGCGGGGGCCTCTTCAGCTAAGTCATTTTATCCCTTCCTTCCCTTCTCTTTCCCCATCTGTGCAATGAAGATAAAAAAGCCCCAGGATTAAGTAACGTGGGGGAAGCAGCTTGAAGATAACTGCAGAGACTGTTATTGTAGGATGAAATGTGAAGATCTCCTCATAACACATTGTGCCTTGTGACAAGACTTGTTAAAGCACATTCCCTTCCAGACGTGCTGAGGCTATATGAGAAACTACAATGTTCACTGCTCAGATGATTTGTCAAAAGCCTGAAGGCCAGCACAAAGATTATATTCTTGGGGTCTCCAAAAACCTGACCTAGCTGCTCTTTGACAAAGCTGGATATGACATGAGTTTTATTAAAGTCAACATTTGAGTGTCTTCTATGTAGGGGGCACCTACAGATTAAAAGGTGAAAGATATTGCCCCAGAATTGTGTGATTTTAATTCATTTCCCATCCTTAAATTGGAGGCATTCCAAAGCTTTTTAAGGGATTTTTTTGGGGTGTCTTTTATAATAGTTGTGAATAAGTCTTGTTGGTTTGATTATTTGCTCAAGACACAAAGGGTTCTGATTGTCCGAGGGGCTTTTTTTGTGTCTTTGGTGATGGTGATTATGATTAGCTGTAATGAAGGTACATGTTAATCTTGAGTTCAAAAGTTAATGAGATGAGATAGAGAAGTGCACCATTCATTATTGCTAATGGAAAACAACCTGAAATCTTTACTTTTGGTAGTGTGTGAATAATGTACATAGTACCAGCAGATGTACTGAACTATGCTTTATAAACACTTACAGAGCTGCTCCTTGCCAGGCCTGAAGAGAAAAAAGATGAGTGTTGCCTTGAGGAGTTTGTTTTTAGGAAATTAACAGTGTAGTAAGAGAGAGAGCAAAAATAGAAAATGAAAATTGCAAATATGAGAAGGCTTTAGGAAGGAGAATTTCAGCTGTGTCTTGACAGAAGAGAAGCAGTTCACCTGGTAAGTGCCTGGTGTCATGTTCTGCCCAATATACTGTTGAGGAAGTACTGGTGGATTGGTTGATGGAGCCAGGTGGGGTGTGTGAGTGATAAGGCTGGAGAACAGGGCCGTGACCTTTGACCAGTAGGTGTTAGGGAATCTTTAAATGGTATTATCCAAGGGAATTATATTTGATTTTTAGAAGGGTATTTCCATCAAAACCAGTAATTTGAGTAATCTGAAAATGTTCTGAACATAGATAGTCTGAGTAGCATCTGAGAGACATTAGCCTTACTCAGCAATTAAATAGTTGAAAAATATTTTATTGAAGCCCCCAGAAACTTGAGGAAAGCAGAAATGATTATTCATACAACCAACCTTTATTGGGTATGTTTTACTTTTAAGATTGGGGGAATAGGGATACAAAGATAAGTAAGATACAACTCCATTTTCAGGCAACTTGTGATGCAGTAAGAGAAATAACAAAATTATAATGCAGTACAAAATATAAGTGTCCTAAGGGCCGGTACAAAAAGTCAGGCTCCAGCATTGTAGGATTCGGAAATGAGAGAAGCCACAAACTATCTTTCAAATTAAAAAGAAGTTCTTAAGTAGAAATTAAACTACAACCAGTTAGCCAGTAATATTTACAGTTCTCATCTGTTAACTCTTGCTTCCCACATTGTCCTCCCTCCCTCTAACTCTGCTGAGTCAGATTTTGGTTTTGACTATCATACCATTAGCTACGCAGTCTTGGGCAAGTTACTATTGGACCTTATCCTCTCAGTGCCTGAGTCTCATTTGTAAGTTAGGAATAATAATACCTATTTCATAGGGTTGTGATTAAATAAGAAAATATGTTAATATCCAGAATGGTACCCGGAGAATTAACTTACATTTATCGAGTATTTAATATTATTTCTGTTTGATATAAAAATGCTGTAATTGAATAGGAACGAACTTAAGGACAGGTTTTTGGTTTTTTTTGAGTTGCTAGTGGATACGTGAGCATCTAATAAAGCCTTTCTACATTTAAAGAAGTCCGTTTTCACATTCTGTGAAACTAAGCTTTGTGAGCACATGATTTGTCTCCTTTTCTTATTTGCTGATCACTTTTCTAAAATTCTATTTCATTTTTACTGCTCAGCTTTGTCATAAAGTCACTAATCGCCAGATCCACCGTATTTTTCTACTCAGATCTTGCTTTTTCATGTCATTGGCTGCTGTTCATCACCCCCTCCTCTTTAAAAGTTTCTTTTCCCTTGGCTTTCCTAAAGCCCACCCAGTTTTTAGCTCCTATATCCAGTTCCCTTCACTCACCTGCTACGTGTTGATATTCTTTGGGGTTCTTTCTGCTGCTGCTTTTTTCTGTATGGATTCAACTACCACATACATGCTGATGACTCCTAATTCTGCCCTGACGTCTTTGGATCTCCAAGCCCTAGAGTTTATCTCCATTTGAATGTCTTATGAGGGCATCTCTAAACCCAGTTAAGTTCTACACTGAGCTCATTATCATCACATACTTAACCAAACCCGATTTTATTCACCTTACTCCTCTGTTCCTTTATCTGAGTGACTCTGTTCTCTGTCTAGTACCAAAGACTGATTTTTACATGAGAGAATAAATGCCTCTGTTTTGTATACTTGTCATCGTGTTTGTCAGTCCAACTTCTGAATTATTTATCTGTCCTTCACAATTCTCATTGTCATGGCTAAGTCCATCAGCCAGGCCCTGGCCATTAATTGCCTAGTTAGGTATAATATTTTTGTGCCAGGGCTGCTGAAAATGGAACCTTAATGTTCTGGAAACATCAGTTTGGGAGGAGATTGCTAGACGAGTATTGCTCTAAAGAAATCATGGCACTATATTTGAATTTAAACTTGTGTATAGAGTTTAATGAGTGGTCAGTAGCTACTTAGAATTCAAGATGGGCACTGGCCATTGCATTTTTATCTGAGAGTTAGTCTAGGTTTTTAAGATCCCAGTCTTGAGTTTGTCTTGTTTGTACTTTCCTATCTAAAAGTTGGCTCCTTCAACATTATTCTTTTAGTCTGTATCCAAGTTTTAGAAATATCCTTGCACATTGGTCTAGACTATAAACTCAAGAAGACATCCTAGAAATCATCAATAAATATAACCCATCATCAGCTGTGTTATTTGATAATGAAGAGTTGGTCCCACAGAATTTATATCATTTACTTGGGATACTTGTTGAGATTCAAGAGGAGGCCAGGATGTGTGAGGCACTGGAATCATAAATAGCTGGTTTTTATTCTTACCTTCCATATTGTTAAATAGCTGGGTTTTTATTCCTACCCCCCAGGTTTGTAACTGGGCAAGTTACTTCATTTCTCTGAGTCTCAGATTCTTCCTTCAATAAAACAGTGTTGTTTTAAAAGCCTCCTTTCTGGGGCTGTTCTAAGGATGGGATGGCTGATGACCCACATCAACTGAGAGTTGTTATCTCCCACCAGTTTCTTGTAATTAACTAGTACAGGAGTTCCAATTCTTCACTCCTTGTTCATGGATCCTGTGTAGATCTGAATGGCTTCATAGATGTTCTGAAACTATAGCCAAAACTGCTTGTTTTTGTACTTTAAGGGGGTAGAGTCACTGGCTTTGGATTCTGTGACCCAAAACAGTTTAGCCTGCCTTGGCAGCTGTCAGGCTGAGGACCCAGGGCTCTTAGTGTCTCATAGCCAGGACTGGGTAGAATTTAGAAGTGTTTGACATATTTGAGGAATAGTGTATATGTGCGTCTGTGTGTATTTTTTTTTTTAAGGTTTTAAGACAGTGTGCGCACACGCATGGATGCGTGTGTACACACTGTAGGGGGTTAGGGGCAGTGGGAGAGGGAGAAGCAGACTCCCTACCAAGCAGGGAGCCCGACGTGGGGCTCAATCCCAGGACCCTGAGATCGTGACCTGAGCCAAAGGCAGCTGCTTAACCAACTGAGCCACCCAGGCACCCCTTTATTTTTTATTTTGTTTTTTTAATGTAGGCTCCACATGGAGCCCAACACGGGGAAGGAACTCATGACCCTGAGATCAAGACCTGAGTTGAGATCAAGAGTCGGACGCTTAACTAACTGAGCCACCCAGGCGCCCCATATTTAAAAAAAAAAAAATAAAGGACTTCAGGTACAAAGAATTAGTTATATTGCTTGGCTTAGGACACATTCTCATAGTTTATCTATTTACTTAGTTTTAATACTAAGTACTACCTAACGTAAGCTAGGACCTTGACAGTAATCTCTACATGACCATATGGGCCTGTCCAGTCCTTTGCCCTACTTGTCTCACCTGAGGCAACTGTTCACTGAATCTTTTTTTTTTTTTTAAGATTTTATTTATTTGAGAGAGAGAGAGTTGGGGGAGGAACAGAAGGCAGCAGACCCTGTGCTGAGCGCAGAGCCCAATCAGTGTGAGGCTCTATCGCATGATGCTGAGATCAAAACCTGAGCCAAAATCAAGAGTCAGTGGCTCAACTGACTTAGCCACCCAGGCACCCCCTGGTTACTGAATCTTACGTCTGTCCTTCCCTTGGTATCTTTTAAAACATAGTTTTATTGCATCTGTGACTTTTCCAAACACATACACAGTTAGCACCTATGTTACATGCCCTGTCTTCAGAGGCATTTTTCACTTACTATAATGCTGAAATTCATCCACTTAGTATTTGCTGACATTCTTCTAGATTGTGTGTCACTGCAGTTTTCCAACTGCTGCATAATATTCTGTTTTGCATATATTCCAGTTTATTCGTTCTCCTATTGATGGGTGTTTGGGTTGCTCCCAGGGTTATGCTCTTGTGCTCCTTGGCTCCTGTGAAGAGTGCCACTGTTTATGTTCATGCCTCTTGGCACATAGATGCAAGAGTTTCTCTTAGATTTATACCTCGGCGTGGACTTGCTAGGCTAGAGAATGTGTGAATAGATTTATGAATCTCACCTGCCAAATTTGTTTTTCAAAGGTTCTCCCACCCTCCAAGGTTTAGTAAGCCTTAGCCAGGCATTCTCTAGTATTGTTACTTTCAACCCTCACTTAGTGCTCTGGAACACTTTGACATTATTCCTGGAATCCAGTCTGTAGCACCCTTAGGTTCTTCCTTTTGGTATTCCATATTCTTTTTTTTTTATATAAAATTTTTTTATTATGTTAGTCAACATACAATACATCCCTAGTTTTTGATGTAATGTTCCATGATTCATTACTTGTGTAAACACCCAGTGCTCCATAATACGTGCCCTCCTTACTACCCATCACCAGCCTATCCCGTCCCCCACCCCCCTCCCCTCTGAAGCCCTCAGTTTGTTTCCCAGAGTCCATAGTCTCTCATGGTTCATTCCCCCTTCTGTTTACACCCCCCTTCCTTCTTCCCTTCCTTCTCCTACCAATCTTCCTAGTTCTTATGTTCCATAAATGAGTGAAACCATATGATAATTGTCTTTCTCTGCTTGACTTATTTCACTTAACATAATCTCCCCCAGTGCCGTCCATGTTGCTGCTGGTATTCCATACTCTACACTGCGTAAGTAGGATACTAACTTCTACTGAAGCACGTTCTGTAGAGTATAGCTATCATCTCAAATTTGATGCATCAGAATCCCGGGGAGGTTCTGTTAAAACACTGATTTGTGGGTCCCACTCCCAGAGTTTCTGAATCTTTTAGACCTGGAGTGGGACTTGAGAATTCACATTTTTTTGAAGATTTTTTTGAGAGAGACAGATTTTATTTGAGATCATGACCTGAGCTGAAGTCAGAAGCTTAACTGACAGAGCCACCCAGGTGCCCCGAGAATTTGCATTTTTAGCAAGTTCCTAGGTGCTATTGATGCCACTGGCCCTGGGACCACAATTTCAGAACTATAACCGATGATTGAATTTGGGCTGAGTCATTGAAAACGTTACTACAGATACATGATTACACTATTACAAACTCATGAGTTATGGTGGGGTTTTTGTTGTTGTTGTTATTGTTATTCCATGGTCTTTAATACATTTAGGAGTCAAATCCCAATAAATGATAACTTTTTTTTACTTGGACTTCTTAGCCGACTTTCAACCTTACAAAGTAAGATAGATGTTAAAACAGTGCTCCTTTTTTTTTGTCTTAACGCTCTTGTAAGGATATGAAGCTTTCCTACGTGTACGCTGGAAGAGTTTGAGATCGGCGTACTGTCTCTAAATTGTCATGCTCTTGATTCTCATGCTAGGCCACCTTGCAGCTTCTCTGAGCTGGCACCAATCAGGATTGAATTGAAAGCTCTAAGATGCCTCATGGCTTATGTGTGGATTCTTGTCTGTCATAATGTTAAAGCAGCGTACCTCACTCTAATATGTCATTGAACTTAGTTGACATTTATTCAGCGAACGTTTTACTGGATCTTACAATGGGTCGTTTATGGTACCTCATGGCAGAGCAGAGTACAAACAGCATGATGCCCGGCCTGCTGACCAGGAGCTCGGTTTAGGTGCTGGGAGAGAAGTTTCATTACAGCGAGATCTCCCTGGAAGCACAAACAGAAGGGAATGGAGTTCAGGGAAAGCCATGCAATTTGACGTCTTTATTCACTAGATTTTTCAAAAATAATTTTTTTTGAATTGCTGTAACATTTAAAGTTTTGTCTACTCTTACACAGTCACTCAGTTGGAATAATTATAATCTGATTGTCAGTTCATCTAGAGGTGACTTGGTAGAAAAGTGAGTACCTGTGTGTGTGTTCAGTTTGAAAAGCAGCTCACATACTGTGTATTCCCTCCTCCTACAATGAAGACGGTATGGTGTAATAGTTAAATGTGTTGGACTGCTTGGGTTTGAATCTTGGCTTTGTCACATTCTAGCTGTGTGACCTCAGGCAAGAAGACTCTCTGGGTCTCGGTTTTGTCATCTGTAATGGGGGGGGATAATGCTCTGGGTTATTGTGAGATTAAATGAGTTAATACATGTAAAATGCTTTAAATTGTTCCTCATAAATGGTTTATGCTTAATAAAGTATCAGTGTTAAAATTTGATAGAATCTCATTTGCTAAACATATGGTTGTGAAGACCATGTGTGCACATTGTTCTAAAAATGTAAAGAAGACATTTTGATATGAATAGCTCTACTCAGTTCCATATTAAGTCCCATGAGAAAAGTAAAAAACATAGATAATAGACTAAAAATTTTTTAAAGATTATCTAGTTCAACCTCCTTATTTTACAGATGTGGAAACTGAAAACGAGAGAACTGGTGAGCAGCTCAGGGAGAACCGGAGAACCCTAGCCCCTGACACCTGGGCTCATGCTCTTTCACCGTCCTGTGCACCTTCCCTGAAGTGACAGTGCCCTAGAGACAAACAAACAAACAAACAAAAAAACAACTAACAATTCATTTGGGGAGCCACCACCAAACAGATGAAAACATTAGCAATAGAAAGTCAGTGTATAATGAAATATCAGATGGTGTGGCATAACTCTAAGTACATACCTTGTAACTTCATCAGCTGCTCTCCTGAAGGAGAGAAATACACCTTATTAGTTGCTTGAGTCATAGAAGGTTGATAGAGTAAGAACGTTCTTTTTTGAAAAGAATATTAATAGTTATAAATCAAAGTCAATCTCTCCCCTCTTTTCTCCTACCAAGTTTAGATTATAATTAAGCCAGAGGGACAGTCCCCTTTTGCCAGGTCTGCCAGTACTCTTTCTGTCCTGTGTCTTCACAGCACTGGGGTTTGGGGGCGGGGGGCTGAGTCTTCCTTGATGGGGTAGATCCCCACAGATACGCTCCGACAAAGCAGGGCATCAGTGTGAAGACTGCATCACCCTTGCTCACTTGTATGCATGAATATGTGGGAATGGTACTGGAAGTGTAATTCATTGGTGGAAAGAATCTCTCATTTTTCTAAGTTATATGTCCACTAAAGGGTAGGGGTGCTACTGTCTGGGATTGAGGTGGGGGTATTTCCACACACATTATCTCATTAATTCTGCATGAATCCACTGCCTCTAAAAATTTTACGGAATAATCCATGCTCCTCAAACACTCCAGCTGTATCCAAATGTACTATTAGAGAAGTGATTGTAGATAGGTTCCACCCCTCCCTACGCCCAGCCATCTCATTCCACGGGATTGTTGTGTTAGTACCAGTTTCATAACTTTTCTAGACCTTTCTCCTAAATTCAGGTAGTATTTAGATAGTTTGATTTTAATGAAAAATGGTGATCATACTATTCTTATTATCCATAACTTGTTTTTTTCATGCAATACATGCAGATCTGCTTTAATAATCCCAAAGTAGCCCATCTTTTGGCTCTACTATTTGTACTGGCTTTTAACTCTTTGTTGATGGACATTTAGATTGTCTCCAGTTCCTTGCCGTTATGATATGCTTGCTCATTTGTTGATAGAATATGTAGTTACAGGTGCCTAGAAGTAGAATTGATGAGTGGAAACACTGATTTACGGGTTGCAAATTTTTGTAGACTGCTAGATTGCCATCTGAAACTACGAACTACTGACCTCTGCTAAAGTTCCGTTGCCCTTCCATAATTGGTTATCTGAGTAGCTCTAGGACATTCGTAGAATTTCTAACCAGTTTTTGCCCGACAGAGCTGTTTGCTTTTGTGTGTTAAGATACTGCAGATTAATTGATTAATCTGGAACTCTTCTTTCTTTCTTTTTTTTTTTTTTTTGTTTTGTTACTTAGGCCATTCTGCCATTAAGTTTGGTGTTTGAGAGTGGTGCTGTTCATGCCCATTGCTGCTGCTTATCTGTAATTGCCTTTTAAAAACATGGTTGTTTTTTTCCCCCTCTCATTGTAAGAAAAGCACATTCACTTACAGAAGATTTGGGAGACACAAAAAAGTAAGGATTACTGATAATGATCTGTGTGCATGGGTAAATACATAAAGAGATAAAGTCCCTTTTTTCCTCACAGGTTGGTTTTGTTTTCTAGTTTTTTCTGTTCTTATACAAACTTCTATGTTTATAGAGTAGAATTTATACCTATAGGTATATACTTCTGTAGTTTAGGGTTTTTTTTTTTTAAGGCCAAATAAGGTCACGTTAGATACTGTTCTGCAACTTTTTTTATTAACAAAATATCATGAGGGGTGCCTGAGTAGCTCAGTTGGTTAAGCATCTGACTTCAGTTCAGGTCATGATCTTGGGGTCCTGAGATCGAGCCCCATGTGAGGCTCCCCACTCAGCGAGGAGTCTGCTTCCCCTCTTCCTCTCTCCCTTTGCCTCTCCCCCTGCTCATCTTCTCTCTGTCACGCTCTGAAATGAATAAATAAAATCTTTAAGAAAAACAAAACAACCCCCCCCCAAATATCATGAAATCTTTCCAAGTTACTAAAATATCTAATAATAATTAACATTTATTGAGCACTTGCCATGTACCCAAGACCCCGTGTTAAGCCCTGCACATGCATAAACTTAATAAGGTTATTAAATAAATTTTAAAACTCAGTGTGTTACTTAGCCGTATGATAATCCTTGCATACAGACTAAAGACTGTTTTTACTCTCCTTTTGCAAATATGGAAAATGAAGTCCAGGCATATCTGGTCAGGGCCTCTTTGTGAGTGGTGGACCTGGGGTTTGAAACCAGGAGGTCTGACTTTGGAGCCTGTGCTTTTAACCATTACAGCATACTGTTTCTCACACTGCAGCCACGGTGGGTTCCAGGGCGTGTCTCCGAAGTTTAAAAAAGGCATGTAGTTCCCTGAAGCTACTAAGAGGGGGGCTTTCTAAGGCAGATTCTGGCCTGGAGCTTCACCGGGATTGTATCCCTCAACCCAAAGGGATGCCTGTGCAATATTTCACCCCAACCTGTGTCTTCGCGCCATCTGGTGCAGCCTTGGCCCAGTTGGAGGTACGGTTAATGAGTGGGGCCCTTAAGGATGGGTGGGAGGCGTGCTGCTTCTGAGCCTCTCACCCGCAGAAGCAGCAGCCTGCGTTGGTTAAGAGGATGGGCTCTGGAGTCTGCGGAGGGGGCGGCTCGTCTTTC
Organism: Ailuropoda melanoleuca; assembly: GCF_002007445.2. Taxonomy (NCBI): domain Eukaryota; kingdom Metazoa; phylum Chordata; class Mammalia; order Carnivora; family Ursidae; genus Ailuropoda; species Ailuropoda melanoleuca. Next base: position 55,604,037 of record NC_048219.1, on the reverse strand, counting down.
TGTGCCTTGATGTCCTTACCTGTAGAAGGGAAATAATGTAGGATTGTTGGCGAGGCTCGGCTTCCTAATACATGTAAAGCTTGAGAACAGCATCTGGCACATGTTTGTGAGATCAGTTCCCTCTCTGCCAGGTGTGTGGTGCCTGGTTTTCACCTGTGACCTCATTACATTCCCACAGCCACCCTCCAAAGTAGATGGTGTCACCCTATTTGCCAGGGGAGAAGACAGGTCACGATGTGAGCGCAGCCTGTCTGGCTGAGGCCTGTGAGGCTTGTGCGCGCTGGGCCCCCCGCGTCGGTCCCATCGGTCCCATCCGCAGACTCAGCCAGAGGGGCAGACGGTGAAGGGAGCGCCGCGTTGAGTTGCACCCATTCAGGTCGTCATTCAGATTTAAGTTATGAGGAATTTGTTTCTGTGGGAAAGTACACTATTAAATCCTGCCACTCAGATGAATTCGTTTAGATTTTAAATTTGTAAACGGTAGATTTTCTACGAAGTTGAGGTTAGTGTGTGTCTACACTGATGTGTGCGCCTGAGTGGTTTTGTGTAAGGCAGCAGAAGTATTTAATGCAATTAAAATCTGTAGTCTCCTTTGGAACAAAAATATAGTGGTGGTAGTCATTTTTTAAATAATCATAATATATTTGCTTTTTGAGAGTCATAAAATCTATTTAAAATATGCTGATAACAATGTTTTAATTTTTATGACTGCATTTGTAAGCTAGGAATAATATTTAAAGATTTAGTTTTCATAATTTTATTTTCTTAGCCTATTTGGAAACTCTAACTTTGTGAGATTTTAGCCAAGACTTTAGTAGTTAGCTTTTTGTGACGAATCCTGTGCAGTATTTAGAAACCTAGATGGTGTAATGTTACTGCTTTCCTGTATAATGAAAAGCTATTATTTTCTGACACTTGATTGAAGCTTTAGAATTCTGATTAGGTAGGCAATTGCGCCTTCTCAAGTTGGAATTTCAAGTGAACTTGAAAAGAATACTTAAAATATTGTACTGTGTGAAGGAAATCTTGTAATCAAGATACTACTTATGTTTCTGCTGAGCTCTCTTTCAGCTGGTAGAAGTGTTAGAGATTTGGAAGATGAAGAGAGTAATACTTTTCTCTAAAGGACTCCCATCTTTTGCCTCTTTTCCATTGCTGTTTTCCTTTATCCGCCTTTGCTTGCTGGAGTGAACATGTTGATGTATCATCACCTACTGAGTCTTGTCCTATTAAGATTCGAGGAGGGAATGCAGGAGTGTGAAATGTGCAGCATGTGGGAGTCTAGCTAGGAACGAGGACACAAGTGAGTAAGTAGAGCACCGAGAGAACCTGTGTGGTTGGGATGGTGGTGGTGGTTCTGGGCGTGGAACAAGCGTTAATTTGGGGTTGGTGAAAGAGGAAAGCGCAGGCTGGAAGTGGGTGGGCCGTATGTGGGATGCAGTCCATTTTATAAACATTTACTGAGCACCTGCTTTGTTTCAGGCACTGCTTGATACAACAAAGGTCCCTGCCCTGTAGGAAGGCTCCTAACTTCCTGTAGAAGTTCGTAAACCAGTGGTGCAGGCATCCACCTGTAGTAATATGGAGTGATTAATTGTACTGCTGGGTGGTATTGTCATAAAGCTGATTGTCGCTCTTGCAGTGTCTGATGTCACTTGAGTTATGTTTCATCCAGAGAGATAAATATTACGGAAGGGACTCAGAAATGCATATATATTTTTAAAAACTTGAATTAGTTGTCTATTGCTGCATACTAGATTACTCCAAAACTTGGCAGCTTAAAACAGCAAGCATTTATTTCCCAATTTCTGTCCGTCAGGAATCTGGATGTGGCTTGTCTGGGTGGCTGTGGCTCAGAATCTGTCACTAGGTTGTGATCAAGGTGTTGGCCAAGGTGGCAGTCATCGAGGTTTGACCCGGGGAGAATACTTGTAAACACACTCCTGTGGCTCTGGCCAGGCCCCAGGTCCTCACTGACTGTTGGCTGGAGACATCAGTTAACCTTCCACACCGCTCTCACGAGGCTGCTCCGAGAGACAGTGGGTGATAGGTGATCCCAAAAGGAAGCCACGCCTTTTAGCCATCTAAATTTGGAAGAGAAATCCCATTACCTCTTGCTATATTCTATTTGTTAGAAGCTAGCCGCTAAATCCAGCCCACAGCCAAGGAGGAGAGGCACCCAAAGGCATGTACAGCAGGTAACAGGGATAATTGGGAGCCATCTTAGAGGTTGCCTACCCCCAGATTTTACAAGTGATTGTTGTAGTAAACCGAGACCTTGAGACCCACTGAGTCTTTCGGATAAAAGGAAGAGCAATAACCAGCCAAGGAACTTTTCTGATGGAAAAAAAACACAACAAAACAAAACAACCCAAGTATAATTAACCTGAACCAGAAATGTTTTTACTGAACATCTATAAACTTTGAGTTTTGATGTTGTCTTAAAATGGTAAGATGAGTTATTTCACCCTCATTAAACTTTCTATAGAACTGATCTCATTTCTGAGAATTGTTTTTAAACCTTTTCAAAGCAAAGCGTTTCTAAGTGAGAAAAAAGCTACTGTCTGTGGCATTGCAGAGAAGTTTACAAGTATGCCTCAATTTAAGTACTAGGTAAGTCCATTTAAGGATTTATGCTCTGAGTGGAATAATTTCAGGTGCACTGTGGGACTCATTCTTTTAAAGAAACTTGATGGAAATCTTTTTTATTCTCCTTTTAACTCTTTCTGTAGAGGTTTGCATGTACAGTGTAGAAAGGTTACGTGGTGAGAGAGTGAAAAAAGCATTTTCCAAGGCTTCACAACCAATTAGAAATGTGGCAGGGCAACCCTCTTAGCTTCCCTAAGCCTAAGTTTTCTGTCTATAACACAGGTAAATATATATGAAAGAAAGTGTTTTGACATGAAGAATGATAGATTTGTGAAACTTATTAAAATCTTCATTTCAGAAAGGGTACAATTAAGTTCAAATGTCTCCTTAGTTCCCAATTTTCTGTCAGAATTCTAACCTAGAAAATGCTATTAGATAATTCTTAAGATCTGCGTAATCATTTTACCCAGGAAAGACCACACAGTACCCTTGCTTATTTACACCCAAAATATGGCAACATATTAAGGAAGCCAGAGTAGTTCCTCAGAAATAGTAAGGTAACATTTTTACTGAAATTATTGCAGTGTTACTGCAATTAGTAAGACTTTCTCTTACATAGACTGACTTACTGGAATGTACATTGAGAAATACTTGGAATCAAGGAAGTTTATTAGGTGCCTATATACATGTTATCCACCAGGAAGGAATAAAACCATGTCTCTCTGACTTAAAGATTAGGAGGAAGAATTCTTAGGTATTACTTTATAGATGTTTTTTCTTACTTTAGATTATTTCAGGGTTATTCCTCAACAATCTTAGATGAATGAAATTTTTACAGGGTGACTAAATTGTTTAATCTTCAAGTTTTGCTCATAAAATTCACTCATGAATTGGACCTGTCTTGGAATCTGGACAGCTTCCCTAACCAATGGTATAGAGAAAGAAATGGGGGTTACAGATTACTTGAACCAAAACGTGATTTACTGTCAGCTTCTTCCCTTTCTTATTCTATATTGAAACTATAATAACAATGCTAGTTATAACCAGGTGTGTTCTTGTATGACCTGTCATTGAGGCTCATGGTCCACTAGATAATGCTTTGCTGTGACTTAACTCATCTATAATATGGAACTTCATCATGTGTTCCAGCACTCAGCTTTAATGGAGTCCCTCTTGGCTGCTTTTGAAGCTTTCAAATTGAAATGTACTTGGGGCAGCATTAGGTTTATGCAAAGCACACATGCTGCTGTTACCTTTTTTCTTTTTCTTTTGAAATTAATATTGATTTATTATAATATCTTTATTAAATAGTTTGTAACCTTCAACAATGAAATTTGACTAAGGTTGAGCTAGAATAGAATAACTTGCTTAAACTAGTCTCTTGGTTCTGGTTTGTGTATTATGGCCTGGTTGGGTAACTTTTATCACAAGCCTCCTAGTGTATAATTTGGTGCATCATCGAACAGAAGAGAGTACGCAGAAACTTGAGATTGTGTGAAATCATATACTGTTGGTAACTTCTTTGTTTCGTAGTGTTGCGAAGTGGAGTTTTGGTTTTCAGTGTGAACATTTTGACCTGAATACTTCACAGTTGGTTGTTTTTTGTGTTTGTTATTCTAATTAACAGGGCAGGGAGCAGTTCACTGTCTAAACCAGTGGATGCTGAAGAGATGAATTCACAGCGGAAGACTGATGGAAATTGGAACTTTAAAGAATGGATGGATAGTAGACATTCTGGTGTTTGATCTTTCTGTATGGGGAGAAAAGGCACTTAAGAAAATGCTGTGACTTATTTAAAAAAAAAAAAAACAGGAACAAGAAGGGCTTGGAAAAGTGCCTATTTTTATTTTCTTCTGATCCTGTCCCTCCTCTCAACCTAACGATTGCAAAGAATTAATCCCACTGCCTAATGTGTTTTTATGAGGATGTCTGTCTCCAAATTTTCTAAGGTGTTCATCTTTTATTAAGAGCAACGGGGCCTTTTGTTACAGGTTTTGGAATCCTGTCATTTATACCAAATAGATCTGAATCCAGATAATGATGATGATGATGATGGCAATGATGAAGACAACTGATCATTCCATGTGTCCCGTATGCCAGGCCGTGTGCTGAATACTTCTTTACGTGCATGATCTCACGTAATCCTCTGGGGAAACTGTGAAGTAAGAGTCATTGTGCATGGCAGTTTACCAGTGAGGAAACTAGGGCTTGGAAAGGTTAAGTAACTTACCCAAAGCAGAGCTACGTTAGAATAGATGGGTTTATTGTCCCTTGGATCCTGTTTTGTTTATGGCTACTATCCGTGGAAGCGAAAAGTAAAATCATTGTCATTTCTTGGTACAGACTCAACCTTTTATCCTGCTCATCCTGTTGCTGAAGGCACCCATATAAGGACAAGGGGAAGTGCAGAATAGTTCAAGGTGCTCTTACCAAGGCACATGAGTAGAAAAATAGTAAAAATCTGTGCCAGACTGGGTATCCCCCTGTGTGTGTGTGACACCGTAACACATAATACAGCACATAGCATCATTTGCATTAGTATATTCTGTAGGCTGCTCTCTGACCTAGGAATCATCCTTGATTTCCCTTTTGCCCATATGTCATTCCACTTTCAAGTCCTGAAGGTTCTATCTCCAGAACCCATCCCTGATTTATGCACCTGTGTTATTTCTGCTGTTCTAGCTATAGTGAAAGACTGATCTTCTTGCCTGAACTATTGCAGTGACCTGGTATCTTCCAGCCTCCCACTGTTGCCCACCTGTGATATACTCAGAGGGTAGAGTAGCTGAAGTGATCTTTTACAAAGCCTCAAGAAGATCCTGTCGACTTTCCTGCCTAAACTCCTTTCAATAGCTTTTCATCGCAACTTAGAGAAAATCCAGCTTCTTACCATCTATCCTTGTGTACTGTGCTTCAGAGGTACTGGCCTTTATGGTTTTCATACTTACCAAGTTCATTTCCATCTTGGGTCTTTGTACCTGCTGTTACCTCTGCCTGGGCTGCTCTGGTCATGGATCATCTTGTGGTTGACTGCGTATCATTTAGGTCTCAGTTCACATGTCAGCGTCCCAGTGTAGCCTTCCTTGGTGAATCTGGATACCCCCACTCCAGTGCTCTCTCACGTTACTGTGTTTTGTTTTCTTTATAGTTCTCATCACTCTCTGTTATGTTAAGTTACTGCTTAGTTATCTATTTCCACCCCCACTAGAATATGAACTTAAGGGCAGGGCCTCCCCTGTGCCTCGAAGAGGGTGTGCCTGGCTTGTGGTAGCACAATTAAAAACCTATTGAAGGAATGAAAATTTTCCTCTCACTTCAGTATTACATTATGAATATTTCTCCACAATCTTTGGGTAGGGAGAGGGAGAAGCAGACTTCCCCGCCGAGCAGGGAGCCTGATGATGCGATGCGATCCTGGACCTCTGGGATCATGACCTGAGCCGAAGGCAGACTCTTGACCGGCTGAGCCTCCCGGTGCCCCTTTCTCCACAATCTTAAATATTCAGAATAGGGGTTGTGAACTCTGATTCACAGTCCCGATCTGGCCTAAAGACATATTTTATTTGGCTTATTAAAAAATGTTGTTGTTAGAAGTGTAACTTTACAGCCAGTCAGGTGCCCGGATCTTAAGTGTACAATGTGGTCGCTTGTGTAGCCTTCTCTTTAGATCAGGATACAAAAGGCTCTCACATCCTCCTTCCAGCCATGCCCCCTTCCCACAGGGTACCTTGAATAATCTTTTTAAGTAGCTTCTAACATTTACGAATTGTGAGATTTCACATAAAAATCCAGAATGCCAGCATCCCTTGAAAGATGGAAAGATAACGACCTGCTTTCTCTTTTGGCTGCAATGTTTCGTAGCCGAGAAACCAGTGTTCAAAGTGGTGGCACGTGTTCTCCAGTTGCCTGTAGTCTTTACTCCTCTTTCTGTCCCTGACCTTGAAATCAATTCCCAGTTGTCATTTATAATTTCATTTGAATTTTTTTATGATGGAGAAATATTTATTTCTTACATATTCTCTCTCAAAAAGTGGAAACATGATGGTAGGCTACAAATGTTACACGAAACGTTTACATGAAAAGTTCTTACACTCGTCCACTTCATTCATATGTATTTGTTAACCAGCCTAATTCCACATGGTTGTGTTTAAAGGTGTTCTGTTGTATAAATGTGTCATTTATTTAACCGATCTCCTGTGGAGCATAGGTAGCAGAAACAAAAACTGAGAATGCTGGCCAAGAAGTCTTTCATCCTCATATCTGTGTAAATAATTTTGTACTTTATTTTAGAGGATATAATACAGAAATCTTTTTTACTTAGTACAATGCTTAGATTGTACTAAATCGAAGTGTCTTAGATTTACATTGTGAGTCGAATCATGTGCCGTGTACTTTATATATGAAATAATGTGAATACCTTGGTAGAACTTGGTAATCTTTACTCCTGATCTTACACACACACACACACACACACACACACACACACACACGGTTAGTATTGAGCTCTACTGTGTTCTATATGGGAGTGTATGGAAATAAATAATGCAAAATCCTTCTTTTTACACATTGATCTTATATTTGCTTTTATATTTGGAGTTAAACGTTCCTGTTTTACATTTTGCTTTTTAAGGAGATGCCTACATAGAAGAGTGACAGCAGCTGGACTAAATGTTTCACTGCTGAACTGGTTCCTCAGGTAGCCTGGCTCTGGTGACTGCTATGGGAGAGTGGATGACTGTTACAGACCCAGATCTGTCTTCAGGTAATGGAGTCTAAAATAAGTATAAACTAAAGCAGTAATCATAAAGGTGAATTTTTAAACGCAACTATAAAATAATTACCACAAATATTGAAGATGTGACTAGAGAGAGACATAAATAGTTGTAAAATATCTAATTTTTATCTTCATAAAATTTATCTGGGAAAGCTAACAATTGTGCCATAATTTTGGGGTTCAGTACCTTTAATGGATGATGGGTTTGATTGTTACTATTTTGGAGAGGGATGTTTATGCATTTGAAATAAATTTATTGGCTACTTCATTATGTTGCTGTGATTTATTCCTTTAATAGGTAACCTTTGACCCAAGTGGTTTTTGTCTTATTTTTATAAGTCTGAAATACTATAAAGTAAGATAGTATATTGTAGCTTAACATGCCTACTGAGGGCACTTTATAGTTGTATCTTCTTGGAAAAAAAGTACACCTGACTCTTGAATAACATGGGTTTGAACTGTGTGGGTCCAGTTATACACAGATTTTTTCGATAAATGAAGTACAATACTGTAAATGTATTTTCTCTCATGATTTTCTTGGTAACTTTTTTCCCTAGCTTGCTTTATAGTAAGAATATAGTATGTAATACATATAATATACAAAATATGTATTAACTGTGTATGTTATTGGTAAGGCTTCTGGTCAACAGTAGGCTATTAGTAGTTAAGTTTTGTGGAAGTCAAAAGTGGTACACAGGTTTTCTGCTGTGTGAGGAGTCGGTGCCCCTGACCCCTCTGTTGCTCAAGGGTCAAATTTATTATGTAGTTTTCATATAAAAAAAACCACTTTGTCTTAATTTGAAAATAGTTAAAAATATTTATATAATTCAGAATGTTTGGTAATGGAGATAGTTTATGTATGTTTTATAAATTAAGTAAATGCCTTTTATTCTTTCAGAAAACAAAAATATCTGTCAATATACCTCAGAAACAAAGATGTCTCCATCAAGTTTATACTCACAGCAAGTGCTATGTTCTTCAATACCTTTATCAAAAAATGTGCACAGTTTTTTCAGTGCCTTCTGCACAGAAGAGAATATTGAACAAAGTATTTCATATCTTGATCAGGTAAAAAATTTTTGTGCAATAGCATAAATCATGTTATATAATAGAACATATCAAAGTTATGAGAAAAACACTTGTCAGGCACAAGTATGTTCTTACGTATTGTCCTGGGACTTTCAACATACTTGATAGGCAAAGAACCGTGGTGATCATTTCGTCTGCATACATGGTAAACATGCTTCTCAGGAACAGGTTGGCCTTCACATCACCCTAAGGACTTCTCCACTGGGAGTCTGTCCCTTATTTTACTGATGTACTAAGTGCCTTGCCCCAGGACGCAGGCACCTGCAGAGCAGAGGCTCAAGAGAGCCCAGTTCTCTCAGTTCTTTGTCCTTTGGGGTATTTACAGTTTTCTTAGGATAGTTTTCATTATTTGTGAGAAAAGATTTCTATCTTTTGTTTCTATACTAAGTCATCTGGTAACCAACTTTGAGGAAAACATTTTCTCCTACCAGGAATTGACTACTTTCGGTTTTCCTTCATTATATGAAGAATCCAAAGGTAAAGACACAAAGAGAGAATTAAATATAGTTGCTGTTTTAAATTGTATGAATGAGCTACTTGTACTTCAGCGGAAGAACCTTCTAGCTCAGGAAAATGTAGAAACACAGAATCTGAAACTGGGAAGTGATATGGACCATCTACAGAACTGCTATGCAAAACTTAAGGTAGAAATTGCATGTCGACCTGTATTTCAATAAGCCAAATGTCTCATAAGCTAAGCCAAGTGATAACAGTGTTTTCTCTTTAATATTTTTAGGTTTGTATACATCCTACAATGCCTAAAAGATAGAGTTCATTCCTGACATGGGAACTGTGGTGGGCTGGAGTGGGTAGTTAGTGGCCTCCAAGGTTATAAAAAGGCTGTGAGTTGTGGATAATACTTTAATCTTAATCAGAGAGACCTATGGAAGTTCTTATGAATTAGACCGATTCAGAGTTGTAAGCCCTTGAAGGCCGTAATTTTGCACTGAAACTTTTTATATGTGGGTAACCTTGGCTGAATGTTTTTTAAGTAGCTAGTGCATAATTACACAATGATATTGGTAATCTGGGCCTGTTTAGCCTTTCCTCTAAGGAGTGGTTGCTTATTAGGACAGCCCAGAGTATAGAATGGTTTCCAGGAAATCCTCTAATTCACGTTTGACCTACGCCAAAATCTGGTATTTTTCTCTGGACAGAAATGTGTGTTCAGTGGCAAAAGTTTCCAGTCTGTCCTTGAAGAGCTTCTAAATCTAGAATATGATTCATTCAACTCATTGAGCAAAATTTATTGAGTATTTTTGTGCGAGGCGCACTGGGTTTCACAGAGGAGTGAATCCCAGTCCCTGCTCTCAAGAGATTGTAGTCTAGTAGAAGGAGATACATTGAACCATAATTATTTGCTTCATTAGTTGTTCTTGGTGTGGGAGGTAAGAGGAGGCTTCACAGAGAGTTAACACTTGATCTCAGATTTGAGGAGTAAATAGGAATTTGCTAATGTTTGGAAAAGACATTCTAGGCAGAGGGTATATAACCTGGTTAAAGCATAGGGTATGAGAGAGCATTTGACTTTCAGGGACTGGTCAGTAGCTCTGTAGGGGCTGAAGTGCATGGTGATGATGAAGAGCGATAGAGGTGAGGGTGGGTCCCAGGCGTCCGAGGATGTGAGAGGCACCAAGGGATGTAAGCGAGAGGAAGGCATCATGGGCGTCATGTAAATACCAACCTGGAAGTAAGGTGGAGAAACTATGGGGAAGGCGCAGATTTGTATTTGGAATGGAGGTAGGGAGCCCAGAAGGCATGATGGAGAGGACGGCTGTTAGCAGACCTTAGCGGCAGCTGCCAAAGCCAGAGAGGTTTTGGGCTTGAACTAAGGTAGTGCCAGTGGAGATAGTAAAAGTGAAATACGAAGCAAACTAGGGAGGTAAAATGGGTAGAATTTTATGAAAAATTGAATTTGGGGAATAAGAGAATCATGAATTTAAGATACCGGCCTGGTCTGTGTCTCAAGTTTACAGAGGATGATGGTATGAGATAAGTGATGTAGGAGGGGGGTGTACAGATTTGCAGGGCTGATGGGGAGTTCAAGTAAAGCGCTGATAATCACTCAAAGTGAGTCTGGTTTGACACATATGGGACATATCAACTGGCCCAGTGCCTCTTAAGTTCAGTCATTCCAAATGGTCTGGCATGGTAGGGAGTAGTAAACACTCCAAAGAAGAGGGTGCCAAAAATTCTGACAACTTTAGAGTTATCCAAGGTATATTCCTAAATTTTCTGAATTCCTAAATCATGTTGAGGTCCATCGTTATAGGGATTGTGCAAGTTGTTATTTGTGGTCACTTAGCTTTGAGTGGCTTTTATATTTTATAAAGATAAGAGGATTTTAAAAATATTCCAATGGCCTCATGCAGAACTTGGCACATTTCCTCAGGAAATGTGTGGAACGAATTCAAAATGAACATCTTATCTTGTACTGATTCCAGCAAAGCTGCCGTTCCTCTCTGGAAAAAAAATCCTCAGAGGTTAGCACTTAGGAGGGAGACCCACCCTTTCTGACCTGAAGGGTTGCAACTTTGCTTGGTCATACGTCTTCTTCAGACGTAGGTCCGTATCACTTTGGTTCTTTCTCAAGGAGTGAACCATAGAAGTGTTAAAAAGTACTAAAAGGAAATTTAAAAACTGTCCAGTGGCAGCATCACTGGAATAAGTGAAGAGCCTTTTCAAGAGACCCACTTTGAAACTCTTTTACATGTACATAAAACATGTTGGTATTTTAATAAATTAAAATATATTTAAACTTAAACTTAAAACTTTATAGTATTATTTTATAATAATTGTTTTAAGTAAACGTTTTGTGTGCCATTACACTGCAGTTTTAGCTAACAAACCCGAGTATGTGTACATTGTTTTTACTGATCTTTGAAGAATTCATTTGCTCCGAATCGTATGTTAATTGTAATCACAGTTGCATGCGGATATTTTAGGAACAACTGGAAACCTCCAGGAGAGAAATGATTGGGCTTCAGGAAAGAGACAGACAGTTACAGTGCAAGAACCGGAATTTGCATCAGCTACTGAAAAATGAAAAAGATGAGGTGGGTTGTCAGTTTAAGTGAATTTTTTTTTTCTTATTTGATGTGACCATACCCCACTTTAAAACAAGAACATTAATTCATCCTTTGTCAAACTGGTGTGGTGGACCTCTGAGTACAGCATTGCAGCATATTTAACTGAGGTCAGGAACTCTCCCTGGCACCCCCGTCCCAAGTGGTTTCATGGGGTTTAGTATATTGGTCCATAGCTTGTGACAGTCAGTGTCCTCTGCTGTCCATCCTGGACTCCAGTGCATTGTCCCTTTTTCTCAGGCGCAAGGGTACTTCAAATGCAGATCTTTTATTCTCTGCCATACCTATACTTAATATCTGGCATGCCTCTTCTTTCTATTAAATACTGACATTGTTCATCCAATCAAGCAATTAATTACTTGACTAAATGGACACGAGTTATTGTTTAAAAAAAAAAGCAATTCACATTTAAAAATCTTATTTCTGATTGTTAAAGACATCATAATTTTAATCTCATTTCTGCTACAGTGGTTACTTAGTATTTGGATCTATAGAGTTAATGCACTTGAAATCACTATTTTTTAATTTATATAAGAAGAGGGGCGCCTGGGTGGTTTGGTCGTTAGGCGTCTGCCTTCGGCTCGGGGCGTGATCCCGGCGTTATGGGATCGAGCCCCACATCAGGCTCCTCTGCTGGGAGCCTGCTTCTTTCTCCCACTCCCCCTGCTTGTGTTCCCTCTCTCGCTGGCTGTCTCTCTCTCTCTCTCAAATAAATAAATAAAATCTTTAAAAAATTTGTATAAGAAGAAAGCATTATGTTCTTACTGCTCTGCAGTTCGATCCCTGACCATGTGATAACTATAAAAATTCAATATTTATTTTCAGTGTTGTATATGTTTTTTAAACTGTAATTAAGGACTTTTAGGGGAGTGTATTTCTTCTAATGATTTTATAGTGATTTAGACAGATTGTTTTGTCATATTTTGACGACTTAGTAATGTAGTTAGTGGACAGTGAAATATCTTAATTAAACTGCAAAGTTGCTTATGCATTTCTTTGAGTTATTTCACAGAAAATTTTGACTTGATCTGCAGATTACACATAAGTGGTTTGAATATAGTTAATCTTTAGTAAGAATTAAGTTAAACATGATGATCTCCAGCAGAGATTAAAAATGGTTGTATAGAATAGAACACACTTCCTGTCAAGGGCTGCCTGAGAAGCCACCGTAGATCTCAACACTGAGCTTTAGGGCCTGACATATGGTAGGTACTCAGCAAATATTTGAGCCAGAGTCTGTCTGCTGTTTGGACTTACTCTGATTTGAGAACTGTTTATGATCAGATAAAAACAAACCTTTTTATGTGCTGTGATGTGCTATGGCTAATTTGTCACAGATTAATAAGAAATAAAGTGATTCAAGTCAGTAGTATAAGGAAGTCACTACAGGTGGTCAGATTAATTCTTCAGATGAGACTTTAATCACTTTAATACTTCTGTAAGAGTTTCTGGTTTCTACATGATCAGAGTCTATATGTAGTGTAAAAAGGGTAGAAAAATAATTGAGGAAGTTAGCAGCTCTAGAAATTTCAGAATTAAAAAATAAAAACTTTGTGATTCACTTAATGATACTTTAACCAGTGATTTGCAGTGGTTATTGAGAAGGAAGAATAATCCTAAAGTAAACTATTTTATGAGGAGGTGAATGCTAGGTCGTCTTTTTTTTGAATTTACAAATTTTAACTGGGGTTATCCATCATAAAAGGACACATTTGATGGAAAATGCTTTTTTCAGGTACAAAAATTACAAAATATCATTGCAAGTCGGGCTACTCAATATAATCATGATATGAAGAGAAAAGAACGTGAATATAATAAATTAAAGGAACGTCTACATCAACTTGTTATGAACAAGAAGGATAAAAAAATAGGTAAGAAACAACTGGTTAAGATAAAGGAAAGTAAATAAGCTAATATGCTAAGAAATAAATGTGAATAGATGGAGCACAATAACTCAGGAAGTATTATTTTTATGCTTTATGCAATTGTAAATGGTATGTGTCCATATAAACTAGAAATTGAGACAACTCATTCATGAAAAATAAAAATTTTGCTTTGCTTCCTTTGTTTTCTATAAGAATTACCTTTTTTTAAAAATATGATAGTTGTTCCACAGAGGAAAAACTTAAGTCAGAGGATATTCTAATGTTCCATAGTAAAGAACTGATAACATGAAAAATCAAGATGAGTTTCTGAGTATCAAAAATGTGATTTTAGAATTAACTTCATAAAATTATTTATCAGACCAAATCATATACATCTGTTCCTTTAAATAAATGTAGCTGTGCATTTTTGAAGCAGCTAGTCTGCAGGATGGACTGTGAATGTTATGCTTGTGTTTATGCTTAAGGTGTACTCTTTTCTAGTGTTATTCTTTTGAAAGTCAATTTGCAACTTCATCCAAGTATGTGCATAATTTCAGGGAAATCGCATAGATGAAAGAGTAGAAACACACACACACACACACACACACACACCACAAGACCAGAGCTACACAGATACAGTTTGCTGGCCTGGGAAGATGCGGCACAGGGCGTCTATGCATTGATTTATCGAACAGTGGTTTCCAGTGGACTTTAGGTTGTGCTCTACCCCGCATTGCGCGGTAATGCCCTAAACTGTGGTTTCCGAAGCTGAGCCGGTCGGACTTGGCTGACACAACAGCTGATGAGCAGGTGTCTCAGGCGGTCACGTGCCGGGCCGCGTCCGCTGCCAGCGGGCGCTTAGAGCTGGCTGCGTCACTGCCGATCTGTACAGCAGAGCTCTTGCAGTTAGTCGGCTAATTACTGAAAAATGAAAGTGTAATAAGCAATTAAGAGAAGGTTGGAAAATCTTTAGGTAATCAAACTTAAACTTCATTGGTTAACCTAGTGTTCATTCGTGAATTAAATACAGAGCAGGATGCAGTGCTGGAAGTATAAAATGTAACACCTAATTAGAGAAGTTTACTGAGGATGTAACTCTGGTAACAGCCCTTATTTTATGGGAGTCTGGCTGTTTCCTAGTCCGAACCTAATTGGAAGTGACAGTTTCATAATGATTTCATCAGGTCTAAAATTACAGTAACTTATTGTTATCTTACTTCCTCCTAATGCCAACTGCTTCCATCCTCCTGGGACAGAAGAGACGTTAATACACAGGGGCCTTGACGCCTTTGATGATGACAATGCAGGGCTGGGCAGACTTTTTCTGTAAAGATTCTAATTAGTAAATATGTTCAGGTTAGTGGAGTCTGTAGTCTTTTGTCTCAACTATTCATCCCTGCGCTTGTAGCGTAAAACTATATAAACAAATGGTGTGGCCGTGTTCTAATAAAACTTTATTTAGAAAATCAGGCAGCTGGCCTGCAGGCCATAGCTTGCTAGCCCCAATGATAAAATTAATGATGATAATAAAATAATACTTACCAAGTACTTTGTTAAGTGTTATAACAACTTCTTTTACTCTTCACAACTCTTGGGTAGATACTTTCATTATTCCCTCTGTATTGATGAACAAACAGGCTTAGTAGTTAAATAACTTGTTAAGATCTCAGTGCTTATCAGTGATGGAGAACTGTAACTTCAAATCTGGGCTGTTTGAGCCCAAATCCTAATCTGTACCAGGTTGACTTATGTCTCCAGTGTGTATAGAGTGTGTTAGGGTTTTATACACTTAAACATATGTATGGTAAGAATTGGTTTTGATTTGCATGTTCATGTTTGTAGCTATGGAAGTTTTAAATTATGTGGGGAGAGCCGATGGAAAAAGAGGCTCCTGGAGGACGGGTAAAACCGAGGCCAGGTAAGGTCCAATTTAAATTGATACATTTCATCAGAGTTTTCTTTTCTATAACTGTATTTTCATACTGACAGTTTCTTTCTCAGGAACGAAGATGAAATGTATAAAATTCTCTTGAATGATTATGAATATCGTCAGAAACAAATCCTAATGGAAAATGCTGAACTTAAGAAGGTTCTTCAGCAAATGAAAAAGGAAATGATTTCTCTTCTTTCTCCCCAAAAGCAGAAACCTAGAGAAAGAGCAGATGATAGTACAGGAACTGTAAGTGGCTCTTTCCTCTCTACTACGGTTTCGGATTGCTAAATCGACAATTCAGACATTAGCTCGGTATTCCCAGGGGGGACACCCTTGATAGTTTGGACAGGACGCTCATTGCTGTACTACCCCCCAGTCGCTGTGACAACAACAACAAAATGTCCCTGTATGCTTCTAGACGCGGCCTGGGAAATGATGGCGAGGACGTCGTCTGTGCCACACATTGTGCCAAGCACTTCATGAGCGTTGTCTCATTTCATTCTTCTAATCTGATGCTTTTCATATCATAATTATTCTATAGCTGAGGACACTGAGGCACACTGGTCTCATTAGCCTGGTATCACACGTGACAGAGCTAAGATTTAAATCCGAGTCCGTCTCACCCCAGCGTCCATGTTTTTAGCCGCTATGCTGAGTGTCCTTTCCATAGTTCAGGTGTTGTGCACTCAAACAGGCTTTACCTTCAGAGTGAAACACGTAGTAACTTTGGGAACCAACTAACCATTCAGTCCAGAAGTTTGCTGAATGTACGTTATGTTAAAGGTCCCTGGAAAGAAAAAGCTAAAAGGATTTTGACTTCTTCCTTTGTCTCAGTTGGGCTGTTACAACAAACTACCACAGACCGGGTGGTTAAGAACAACAGAAATGTATTTTTTACAGTTCCAGCTCTGGGAGGTTCAAACGCTGGGTGCCAGCAGGGTCAGGAGCTGTAACAGGGTGGTACAACATGTGGAACGAAGTAAGTGTGGCAATCAGGGAAGGCCTCACAGAGAAGGGGACATTTGAGTTGGCTCTTAACAATAAAGTAGGTGTTTTGGGGGTAGAAGCATGTGACGCAAGGGGAGTAATGCGTGCAGAGGTCTGAAAAAAACAAGTCTCATAATGGTGAAAACTTCATTGAACTTAATTGCTTTACATGTTTAAATTCTGGATTCAGGCAAGTGACTAAAATCTGAAAATAACGTTGATGGGAAATGCTACTTATCAGCAAGTCTTCAGAACTTATTTTTTAAACCTGTATTAGGGGATTATTTACCTTGTGGTATCATAGATCAGTCTAACTGATAAGCCCATCCCACCTTCTACCTCTTTTTTCTTTTTGTACAAAAACATAACCTGAGTGTTCTTTTAAACTCCCACTTCAGGACCTGCTTGACCTTCGCCTTTTCTCTCCAAGTGTGTCACGCACAGGTACCTCTCCAGAGCGAGCAGTTTACTCCCGCAGCTTGGGTTTTTGGCCCCACCGTTCCTAACCTTACCAGCTTGTGTTCAGCACAAGTAGGAAGTAAATCAGGGAGACCTTTCTTAAGATGTTTAAATTCCCCTCTCCTCGCCACTACAGCCAGTGGGTAGTAGCCTGTATAATTCTTAAAAATTCAGGTACTGCCTTTGGAAAAACAGTAATCTTTTAAGTATATTTCTTGTTTTTAAAAGATCTGTATTTCTATAATTTTTTTCTCTTACAATTTAATTCAGTCCTTCCTTTCTTTTAAGGCTTTTGGAACATTAAAGCAAGAGGGATGAGATTAACCTTAGAATGCATAGGTAGCCTTCAGGTTTCATTAATTTATTATTGTGCTTAAGTATAGCCAAAACATATACCCAAAATTCAAGTTAATTTTTTATTTTCATTTTGTGGTTTCAGAGTTTCATTCAGTCTGGCCAGCGTGAAGCAATTATTGTTAATTTTTTAAATAATGGACTTAACAGTATTCTGGCACACTTTAACACGTAGAAGGCGTAGCTCCTTGGAAGAATTACTGGCGAGTAGCTCCAGAGGCTTGATGGGCAAGAATCAGAGTCACAGTGAGCTCCGTGCTGGGCCTGGCCCCAGCCTGCTGCCCCTGGGAGACCTTGACCCCTGGTAGCCATTGCTGACCTGAGGCTGTTGACACAGCTCTCCCCGCTGAGTAGCTCCCTCATTCTTGCTGCATGATCAGCATTTCTTTCATCTTCAATCTGTTTCCTTTTTACCCCCCAGCAAGATATTTTATTTTTCATAATAGGGAAGTATATCTCTGTCCACTTTCCTGGATGTTAACAACAAATTTATGCAGATATTATATACATATATTATAACATTATTTCTGTAGCTGCAGATTATTTTGACGTCATATATTTTAGTATTGTTTCCCTATGTTCTTTATCCTGCTTTGATTCTATGTGATTCTATGTCACTGGTTTGCTGTATTTTCTATGATTTAATCTCTTGGTAGAGTAAAAAGAAAATCTCTAGTTTTATTTTTTAAAATTATATAAGAAAAATAGGATTCACAGTTGCTTTTACTTTGTAGATAACCTCACTGGTTTATTTGTTTTAAACAGAGTAGGATTGGAGAAGAGTTGATATGACTTCAGATCTCAATTCTACCTCTTGGCTGTGTGATAGTGGACAGTGTCTCTACCTCTCTAAGCATCATTTTTCCCACATTGTAACATGATTTGAGGAGTCATTAGCATGTGAGAGCTCTAACACAACACTGGACAAGTAGTGAATAATTCTTCCTCACACAGCTCCGTGACTCTTGTCACTAACTGTATTTGGATTCAAATTCCATTTGAAGAGACTTGAATTGGAGAATTTCTGTTTTTAATATTAGGTCATATATGTATAAGATACAGCACAGAAATGATTTTGATAGGTATCTCTGATAATCAGTTTGATTACTGCTGCCTGAGTGTCTAGAGCCATTTTAAGATACTAGTCTTTCCTTTGCATCTCTCTTGCTTGTAGGTTATCTCTGATGCTGAAGAAGATGCTGGGGAACTGAGTAGGGAGAGTATGTGGGACCTTTCCTGTGAGACTGTGAGAGAGCAGCTTACCAACAGCATCAGAAAACAGTGGAGAATTTTGAAAAGTCATGTAGAAAAACTTGACAACCAAGGTAACTTACTGCCTCACTGTGAGTTGTGACACTCAGCTGTTAATTGTAGTCCCTTGGAAAGTCACGTGAGGGGCTGACCCTGAAGTACTTGAGCTTAGTTTGGTGGTTTGATAGTCAAGCTTCTGTCAAAGGGCGCCTGGGTGGCTCAGTTGTTAAGTGTCTGCCTTCGGCTCAGGCCCTGATCCCAGGGTGCTGGGATCGAGACCATCATCAGGCTCCCTGCTCAGCAGGAAGCCTGCTTCTCCCTCTCCCTCTGCCTGCTGGTGTTCCCTCTCTTCGCTGTGTCTCTCTCTGTCCAATAAATAAAAATAAAATCTCAAAAAAAAAAAAAAATTCTGTCAACTTCTAGAGGTGAGGTTTGAACTTCACTGAGAAATACTTTGCCCCTCAGACTGAATCTTTCTCTGAAAAGAGGACACTACATACCTCCATCTATTCTGAGTGCAAGGTACAATTGAATAAAGTGAACTGAGTCTCTTACTGATCTTGGAAATTAAGAATTATTAATCGTGATGTGATATAAATATGAACCTGTTGGTTATTATTCCTAAATACTTGCATACTCCTAGGTTCCTAATAATTTATTTTTAAATTATTTTCAAAGTAATAGATGTTTAATAGAAAATATCAATTAGGAAGTATATGAAGTAGAATATTCAGGTTTCTGTTCCCTGTACATGACATTTAACAGTTTGGTGCTTATCTTTCTAGATTTTTCTGTAGGCATTTACAGAATATCTATTTTTTAAAGATTTTATTTATTCATTTGACAGCACAAGCAGGGGAGTAGCAGGCAAAGGGAGAGGGAGTAGCAGACTCCCCGCTGAGCAGGGAGCTCGATGCAGGACTTGGTCCCAGGACCCTGAGATCATGACCTGAGCCGAAGGCAGACACTTAACCGACTGGGCCACCCAGGTGTCCACAAAATATTTATTTAAAAATATAGAAAAAACTGGGGTGCCTGGGTGACTCAGTTCGTTAAGCGTCTGACTCTTGGTTTCGGCTCAGGTCATGATCTCAGGGTCTTGGGATCAAGCCCCATGTGGGCCTCCATGCTCAGTGGGGTGTCTACTTGAGATTCTCTCTCTCTTCCTCTCCCTCTGCCCCTCGTCTTGCTCGTGCACCTGTGTGTGCACTCTCTCTCTCTCTCTCAAATCTTTAAAAATATGTATATAAAAAAACAAAAATTGAATATTATGTATTTTTTCTACACTGCTTTTTTCATCTGACAGTGTATTATTTTAGACACCATTCCCTGTCACTGAAGATAGTATAGATCTACATTGATGAATGTATTCTTAATATTTTATATTTGTTAAAGTTTGCATGCCTTTAAATCAAGAAAATGAAGGTTTCTTCTCAGTGAATGAAGTCTGTTGAAAGAAAATTTATTCTAAATGCCAAAGTCACAAAATCACTGTCAATTGTAATCTTTAGTAGTAAAGAGTAATCCACAAAATTTTGTACCAAAATTGATTTACATGAGATTTTATTGATTTCAGTCGCCATCTGTTAGTAAACAGCAAGTATGTTTGGACTTAACATTTGTTGAATTTAATACCAGAGAGCAAGATTTGTAGCACTGCATTGATCTTTGAAGAAGTGTCGAAAGTAGTTTATGCATTTGTTAATTATTTTTCTCTTTTGTGAATATAGGTTGTCCATTTTTTTAAAGATTTTATTTATTTGAGAGAGAGAGCATGAGCAGGGTGAGGGGCAGAGGGAGAAGCAGACTCCTTGCAGAGTAGGGAGCCCGATGCGGATTCGATCTCCGGGTTCCGATGCTTATAGGTTGTCCGTTTTTAATTAGGACAGAGTCTTGCATAAACATGGATTACAAATTAAATGTTCATAATAGAACTAATAGTAAAGATATCATTTTACTCCAAAAATAGTACGAATTTGTAGTTGTCATGAATTCCTATACTATATAAACTTAGGTGTTTTATTATAGCTTATGAAATTTTTAAAGGGTAAAGGGAATAAGTATCTTTTAGAAAATCTATGAAATTCTAGAAAGAAATTCTGAGAGCCTTGATTTTTAAATATAACAAAAAAACACCATAAACTGAGTGGTGTGAAACCTATGTCACATGACTGGTTTTATGTTAGTTTCAAAGGTACATCTAGAAGGTTTTAATGATGAAGACGTAATCTCACGACAAGACCACGAACAAGAAACTGAAAAACTCGAGTTAGAAATTCAGCAGTGTAAAGAAATGATTAAAACTCAGCAGCAGCTCTTACAGGTAAATGTGAGTTGCCTTTTCAAGCTGTTTTCCCGTGAGAATGGCCAGGATTTTACTGAGCCTTACCAGATTTTTATTTCTGTATTTCAGAAGATCTGTGTTTGTCCCTTTTCTGCTCTCAGCTCAGGTCTTCACTTGCTCACAGGTGCAACGTGTGCCATTCCTTCGGCGGTGCTCTGCCCGTTGGAAAATGAGAATCCTCCGTTGACTTTCTGATTTTTCACTTCTTTTCTTCCCCTAAAGTTTGACCCTGCTTCCCTTGCTTTAATTTTAACTGGGATTGTTGCAGGGACCCTCTGGAACTTACTATGTTTTAAAATTTAATAGCAGCAGCTCGCTACTGCGTGTGATGATGACACCACCTCACTGCTACGAGACTGTTATTTGCTGGAAGAAAAGGAGCGCCTCAAGGAAGAGTGGTCCCTGTTTAAAGAGCAAAAAAAGAATTTTGAGAAGGAAAGACGAAGCTTTACAGAAGCGGCTATTCGCCTAGGATTGGAGGTATTTTCAACAAGTGGCTTTCCTTGTAGAGCTCTTGAAAGTTCTGGGAGGCCCAGCAGAATGCATCCAAGTCCTGCCTTTCAGTGTTTCTTTGCTATCCAGCTTTTTTTCAAGTATTTTACCGGTCATCTGAAAAGTAATGTGAACTGGAAGGGATTGTAAGCGCATGAACTACTTTAGAAGGGTGTCGTTTTGCCTTTACCAGATTTGGGAATTGAAACTTTTTTTTTTTTTAGAAAACCATAAGCATCCATTATCCCCTTTGGGTTGGCTTTCTACTGGTAAGTGTTTAGCTTCCCACAGGAGATCTCTCTTGGACATTTGTGATCTGTCCACTGTCAGTAGGTGTAGCATCAAAAGACAGTGCAACTGAGAGCATGTTTGTTGTTTTAAAAGGGGGGGGGTGGCGGGAAGTACAGAACAGAAGTCCCCCCTCCCCCGCCCCCACCCAGGATGTGTGCAGACACCTTCTACAGCTCGCTTTTTTATTTAATGATGTATTAACCTGCATATTTCCCTTGAAAAAATTGTAGAGGTAATGTGTGAACGTGGTTTCAAAAATAAAAACCCTTACAAAAAGCCACAAAGTGAAAAAATATCACCCATTCTTATCCCCAGTTTTATTCCTCAGAGGGAACACTAAGTTTGTAATTCTAGGAAGTACTATTTTAACTTCAATGTACTTCAGCCTTTTATCCTTGATAAGTCTGTTGATTCCCCTGCTATGAAAGATAAAGAACTTGTATCCTTATCAAACCTCCCATCTACACTGTTCCTCATCTATATACATGACTTCTTCATTATATTGTTACTCTTTTAAACTAACCTTTTAAAAATGGTTTCTTCTGGTTGACTTTTTTTCTTTAAATAGTATATGTTATGCTTCTATTTCATGATTGCTCACCTTGAGACAGTGTCAGTTTATTCCCACAATGAAAGATGAAGACATTCTTGGACTCACCCTTATTCCACTTCTCTTGTCCCCCTACTTCCCAGTTTTTGTTTGTGCTTTTCTTTTTCATTGTGGAGTATTAGCCTGTAAAGTAATCCAAGCGTAGGGACTTTGAGCAAGATTGAGACTGAACCATTGAAAGAATACTGACAACATCATGATTCTGTAAATGTGATTCATTCTCTAACCTAGTAATACATTTGGCCCCTTAGGAAATACTCTTGTTATTAAGACTCTGCCACCTGGAAGAGACTTTCATATATCCCTGTGTGGTGAATCCTTTGACTTTCTTATAGCTTCCTTTAGGATTTCTTGAATCACATTCAGCTTATATCTCGTGTTATCTTCTGTCTTGGGTTCCTTTTTCAATTTGCTGTATTACTTTCTTGAGTAATTTTTTTCGTTAAGTATTGTGTGAGTGAAAAATATTCTGAATTCTAGAATATCCAAAAATACATTCACGAGATTAGTTCGGCTGGATATAGAATTTAGTTTCTGACTTTTTCCCTCAAAACTTTGAGTTATTCC
Source organism: Ailuropoda melanoleuca (assembly GCF_002007445.2). NCBI lineage: Eukaryota > Metazoa > Chordata > Mammalia > Carnivora > Ursidae > Ailuropoda > Ailuropoda melanoleuca. The sequence continues at coordinate 55,581,346 of NC_048219.1, read as the reverse complement.
ATTTCTTTTGCTGTTTGGTTTTGCTAATGAGAAGCCTGATTATTATATAACCTACATATACAGTACTTTGTGGATATCCTGCTTTGTTTTTTCCTTCTCTCCTTCTTCTCTCCTTCTTTTTTTTTTTTTAAGATTTTTTATTTATTTATTCGGCAGAGATAGAGACAGCCAGGGAGAGAGGGAACACAAGCAGGGGGAGTGGGAGAGGAAGAAGCAGGCTCACAGCAGAGGAGCCTGACGTGGGGCTCGATCCCATAACGCCGGGATCACGCCCTGAGCCGAAGGCAGTCGCTCAACCACTGTGCCACCCAGGCGCCCCTCTCCTTCTTTTTATATTCTTAAAGTTTCAAAATTTTACTGGGATATATCTGGGTGTAACTCCTTTTCAGCCTCAAGACACTGTATTTCTTCAATTTAGTGATATTTTCTTTGATTCTGTATTTTTTCCTTCTTTGACATCTCTTGCATTCTGGAACACTTTTATTAGACAAATGATTGGCCTTCTGACTACATCTACAGATTGACTTTATGTTCTGAATTTGGGTATATTCTCTCACTTTTAACTCTTCACTGAGTTTTTGTTTTAGGCTTATCTTTAAGTTCTCTCATGTCCTTGTTTTTTGCTCACTCTTCTCTGTATTGCACTGTATTATTTTACAGATGTTCGTAAATCTGATCATTTGTGTTAGAATTTTTTTTAAAGGGTCTCGAACTATCTGTTATCTGTGGTCAGGTCTTTTTATTTTGGCTATTTTTCTTTCATGCTCTTAGTTTTCTTCAAATGTCTGGTGATGCATGACTTAGTATTAGTATTTAGGAATGAAAGACCATATTCTGTTTAAGTAGCTAGCATGGATATTCTCCACAGCTGTGAAAATCTGTCTTATCGATAGCTAACTTGAGAAGAAAACAAAAACAATCTGCACCAGCATTTTCTCCTAACTTCTGGGAACCTGTTTCTGGGTCCCTGTCTCCCAGCTTTTCCCAGGAGATAACTCTGGCTCCTTTGTCTACCGCTCCCAGCTCTCTGCAGGAGAATCTGTCTGCCTGGGGGCACTGGGGCCGGTGGGGCCAGGGAAGGATGGGAAGGAAGTGTGAGAGACCTGAGGGCTGAGGGAGAGTGTAGGATGGTCAGCTGTTGGGAAGGGGAACGTCTGACATGTGCCCTCTTGTGGTTTCGTGGTGGTGGCTGCTACCGCTGGTAGATGGTGAGAGGCTGAGACCAATGCCTGAAGTCACAGCTCCTTTTTCTCAATGATTCACTTGCAGTGGGTATTTTTCTGTTGCCGTAATTCTCTGTTTACAGTATTCTGTATGTTCAGGAGTTATGCTAATATGCTGTGCTTTTGCACTGTCCATTTGCGTTTACTCAAAACGGATGTGAAAGTAGTGATGAGTTGGTTTATTAGGTGAAGTGGGTGATTTTTTTATTTCCTAAATATAATTTTCTTAAATGAAATTTTTCTCAGTTTTCTAGGGTAATTCATTTGACTTACAAAATCTATATGATAGCCAGAAAACAAACACCAACAACTACAGAAGTCATGGGAAATGCCACCAATGTGAATGTTGAAATATTGATCAATATTTCTTTGGTTTGCTTGTTATGATAGAGAAAGGCATTTGAAGAAGAAAGAGCCAGTTGGTTAAAGCAACAGTTTTTAAATATGACTACCTTTGACCACCAGAACTCAGAAAATATGAAACTTTTCAGTGCCTTCTCAGGAAGTGAGTACTTCATTAACCCTTTAATCTGAAAATGCATGTAAATAAAATGCTGTCAATTATTAATATAAAACTTTGGAGATCACCAAATATTTTTAAAACTAGATCCGTTGATGTTTATGGAATATGCATAGGAGATGGCGAGGTTAGCTAGACTGGAGTCAGGGGCTGGAGTGGACACCCACATTATCTTGTTCTATCTCAGACCTCACTCCCCTGCAGGTGATCATCATAGTTAATAACCTTCACCTTGTTTGATACCATACGGACCGCCTTTTTTCTTTTTTCTTTTCGCAGGTTCTGATCGGGACAGTCTTACAGTGCACTCAAGGCCACGGCAAAAGAAGCCTCACGGTGTGTCTAACGGGTCTCCAGTTCGCACATCCAAACTTACTAAGTCTCTTCCCGCTTCTCCTTCTACTTCGGACTTTTGCCAGACACGTTCCTGTGCATCTGAACATAGGTATTGGTCTGTAGGTGATCTTTGCACGTGTCTGTCCCACTTCTGGAGGTGCACTGCCGAGGACGAGTTGGCATATCTGTCGTGTCAGCGACGGTAGTGGCTTTGGAGAGGAATTTAGTAGATTGATCATTCATTCTGCAAATATTTATTGGGTAGCCATTATGTCCTTACATATGTAAGGAAACCTGTTAGCTGCTGGGGATATAGTAGTGAACAAGGTACTGGTCCCTGTCTGCTGGAAGCTAAATCATATAATGTTATTCCTTTCATGTCACATCCAAAATACAATTTAAAATACAATCTTATTTACAGGTATCACTTAGTATTCTGAATTCTTTAATTTTGTTAAATAGAAGGATATTTTCACAGTCTTTGTGGAGTATATATTTCAAAATTTCTTTTGCTATGCCCATTTTATTGGTGTTGAAGGGCAGAGAACTGAGAAAAATGTCCTCATCGTGACTGGTGAAGATCTGTGCCCAAGGATGACAGGGTCAAGAAAAGTTGCTCCCCTATCCCCAGGAAACCCATATATATATATATATTTTTAAACCCATATATTTCTATTAACTGATGCATTTTGGTATTTTTCTCTGTCTTAAGTTGTTAAATCATTTTCTAAGGTAGAATACCAATATTTTACCTCAGAGCCTATTCCAGGATTAATTAGCTAAGCACATAGAACATTCCTAGTGAGAGAGGAATAGAAAAGAGCAAAGGTCTTTCCTCTTAACCAAAGTAGGAGATGGCGGCATGGGGGCCTGTGTGTTTGGCACGTGTCCTAGAGAGCAGGGGTCAGGGCTCCGGCACACTTGACGTGTGGTAGTGAGAGGATGGTGTGGACCTAAGTGTTGAAGAAGCCCACTGGCCCTTGGACCAAGAATTGTTAAATAAATGAATTTCAGAACAAAAATATGAAGCTTAAAAAGGACAAGACACTGTATATATTGATCTGTAAAAGGATTGGGACTCTAAACACTGAGGGGCAAAGAAGAGCGTGGGGAAGAGTCCTCCAGGCAAGTGTAGGGATCCCTGAGGTGGGACACTGGTGTGTTTGTGGAGGGTGAGTGGTGTTAGTGAGCAAGCCCAAGAGGTGGGAGGGGATGGTGGAAGGCGATCAGGGGTCACATCCTATAAGGCCCTGGGTGAGTAGATGAGGATACAAACTTTATTATGTAAAAGTTGAAATATACACAAATGTAGAGAGAATAAGGTCATGATACCCTATGTACCCATCACCCAGCTTCAACAATTACCAACTCATGCCCGTGTTGTTCATCCATAACCCCACTCTTCTGCCCCCACACACATACATGTACTTGACATTTCATTTGTAAAGTATTTTAGTCTGTATTTGTAGGTCAGATACTGTTCTGAGGGCGACAGGAAAAGCATCGGAGACGTGTAAACAGGAGAGTGGAAAAACAAAATCTGTTTTGAAAAGATGACTGTTTTCTTATGTGGGAAACAGACTGTAGGAGCCTGTGCTATAAGCCAGGAGACGAGGTTAGGAGGCTTCTGGAGAGTCTCAGTGAGATGGTCACAGTTTAGACAAGGGTCGTACCATGAAGGTAGACATGACTGGATTTGGAATATATTTTGCAGTTAGAGCCAACAGATTGACTAACGGGTTGAGTTTGGGAAGTGCAAGGTTGATATACAGTCAAAGATGCTGTGAGCTCAGAGTATTTTCTTACGCAGAATGTTATTAAACTCCCAGATTTGACCAGTCAGAACAATCTGTATAAACAACACAAATTCTAGTCACCATTTTCAAATAATGCATTCTGTATCCAAGAGAGAACATAGAAGTTGCCTCAATTATTTTTATGTCTCTACAATTCTTACTTTTTAATCTACTTATTTTTAGTTAAGAAATATTTGACACGATAATCCTTTAGGACATTATTTTGTGCTTAATAAAGATGAGTCCAGTGTTTAGTACCTACAGCACAGGGTGTTCTGAGATTTCAGCGATCACACGTATACAGCACTTAAAACAGTGCTTGGTCCATTATCAGCCTTCAGTAGCAGGCTGTAAGAATAAAAATGCATGTAAACATAATACGGATTATAAAAGTGCTTTTCTCTTGCATGTATTCCGAGGGCTAAACAACACCAGTGGCATAGAAACAGAATTTTAAGCATAAAGAAACTCCATTGAGCTATTCATGTTCATGGTCCTTGGCCTCTGAGGATAAAACATAGAGAAGAGTTGTATTACTAGTTATCAGGAGAGAAGCTGTGGAGCTTGACACAGTTCTCAAAATTTTAAGTTATTTGGTAAATTTGGACTCCTCGCTCTTGAAGCACCTTAGGTCTGGGTTTGTGATAAGATCCTAGGAAAATGAATAGGAATATTTATAGCTTATTTCTACAGCAACAACCTCATTGCTTCTTCACTGTAGAAGGGAATTTTACACAGAGTAGTTCAGGTACAAAATTACGGAAAGAATTTAGTTGCTCGTTGGTCTCAACTCGTCTGAGATGGCAGGATTTCTGAGGGCTGAATTATAAGCAAGTTCCTTTTTTAAGTATTGGCAAGTAAGTATAAGTAAAATTTTTAATTGTTTTGGGTTTCGATTTTTAGAATTAAAGCAACTTAATTTTTTTTTTTTTTTAGGATTGCCACATTGAGGTTGAGTTAGAACAAAGTCACAAAAAAATGCACATTTAGGGGAAAAATATACATTTGTGGAAAAAATTATATAAGGTATTCAGTTGATAAAAATGTATCATTTGTTACATTACTTAACTCCTTAGATTTGAAAGTAATCATTTAGGCAGATTTTTTTAAAAGATTTTATTTCTTAATTTGAGAGAGAGTGAGCATGAGTGAGGGGGAACAGCAGGCAGAGGCAGAAGGAGAAGCAGACTCCCGCTGAGCAGGGAGCCTGACTTGGGGCTGCATCCCAGGACTCGGGATCATGACCTGAGACGCTTAACTGACTGAGCCACCCAGTCGTCCCAGATTTTTTTGTTTGGATGCTGGTCGCAGAGCATACCTCTCAGATTGTGTCATCGAAGGATACCAGCTGTGCCTGTGTTCAGACACTAAGATTGTTAAAGTGAGCTTTGGTTTAAGCGCTTAATGTGTGTTAACTCAGTTCCACCCAGCCCTATGAGATAGATACTATTATTATTCCATTTTACAGCTGAGGAAGTTGCAGAACACTGACATAGTGAGCTGAGCGGTCCAGCTGGGATGAGCCTAAACCAGCTGACTTCAGAGTCTGGACTCCTTAACTGCTTTTGTAGGCACTCATTAAATAGCTGTGTGGGTGAATGGCTGGGTAGAGGAAAGCAGACAGGAGCAAATGGATGTGTAAAGAAGAAAACAATAAAGAGATTATAAAATAGTGGCAGGAAGATGGGGACATCAGGGGACTCGAGCTTTGAAAGCCCATATGTTCTGTCTAGCTTCAGTTGCATAGAGAGCTTCAGAGTAGACCAAAGAAATAAATAAGATAAATAGATGGGTAAACAGATAAATAGGTGGATAGATAGGTTCCTAATCTGTGTGTCCTCAAAATGTACTTAGCATAGGACAAGGGGGCCATTCGAATTGAGACCTTCAGGCAGAGCTTAAGTATAGGAAGGAGGAAATGATTATTAAGATCTTTCTTTTCCCAACAGTTCCATCAATGTACTGAATATAACTCCTGAAGAAACGAAACCAAATCCGGTTGGAAGAGAAGGTACAAATCAGAAGTGGAGCAGGGCCTCTAGACCTGCGTCACAGGAAGGTTGCTACAGTGGACGCTCCTCGACCTGCACAAACTCCCACGTAGAGAAAGATGACTTGCCGTAGACGTGTGGACCGGAACAGTTCTCATTAACACGTTCATCACATGTCACATCTGAGTTGAAACAGGGTGTGTCATAAAGTCAATCCTCTCTAATAATTTAAGATGGTCTGAGGTGTTTGTGTGGACTTCCCTGTTCCTCCCCCAAAGAGCTAAAATGTTAAGTCTATTTAAAAGGATATAAAAGCTTTGGATATGTATTTTTAGTAACAGAAGCATCTGGTTCTGTGAATAAAGGAATGTATATGTTTGGATGGAAACAGAAGCACTAGAATGAGTTTCCTCTTATACGTATTAAAAATAGCACTTTTAGGAAACTGATTATTGTAAATGTTTAATTTTGTCTCATATATAGTTGGCATTGGAAGTTTAGCCTTTACTTGAATGTATACTGTAGATTTTTAACAAAGCAAGTTCTATATTTATTATGTTTAGTGTGATTTGAAATTTCCTCTTTCATATGTTTTAAATAAAGTGAAATTTATGTATGTTTTGTACATAGATATACATGATTATGTTAAGAGGCTTTAAGATTTAAAAATTTTACACATCCATAATTATAGTATTTCATGCCAATAAAAATTTTTTAGTGGTATTCTGTTTACAGATGTATTAGAGCCATTGCCACGTTATGTTTAAGAATTTTTTGAATGCATCTGAGCAATAAATACTCAAAAGCTATTCCATGAAGCTGACTTTTTTAGATAATTATCATTGCTAACATTACATTTTTGAGATTTCTACAGCAGTGGACTTTTATATATGTCGGATATTATAATTTTTCAAAGGATTTTTGTTGATAGGGTAGTAGAGGCCAGATAACAAAAGCACCTTTGAATAAAACAATTTAAGAATATTGGTTTAAGATCTTTGGGATGATAGAAGATATTTAAAGTATCTGAATGGTGATATTTTCTTTACTAGATGGGGACCAGTGGTGCAACATCTCTACCGGCTTGGGCTTGGTATAGTTGCCAGTAATTTGGGGTGTTTGCTGCTAGTGATAAATCTGACAATGCATCTGACAATGTAAAAAGCATCCGATTTTATCTACATATTATCCTACTACTCTGGAGACACTTGTGTCTTCTCGCTTTCAGAACTGATTGCATGTTTCTTCGTGGTGTTCTTGACGATGATAAATGTAGGCCCAGGCTCTTTCCCAGAACTTTTACAGAAAGCTTCCGCGCCTAACCCCGTGTGTGCATAGAAGCCCGTACAGATCAGCCTGGGTAGATCCTGCAAAGCTCTTCTGCCTTCCCATTCGCTAGTAAGTAGTTCAGCCGCAGACATACACTCACCCTGTATGGCTGTTCCATTTAAATTCATCATAGTAAAAATAGTCTTATTTTTGTCATTCATTCGCTATATATGTTTGTAGCAGCAACCATTTTTTCAGGGCTGATAGACTATCACTGAGTATCTTACAAGACGTTAGTGAAAACTACCTGTAACAACCACATTTATAATCTCGAAAAGCTGGCTCTTAAAAGCAAAGCAGTCACTCATGGCCTTCAGTTTGATGCATGGTCACTTCTTCACAGTTTAAAATATTAGAAATGATATAAAATTTCCAAGATCGTACCATATTCCAAGGAAGAAACAGCTGATCTTTAATTTTATTTACGATTGAGCAGTCACATGATCAAAGAAAGGCAATCGAGGGGCACCTGGGTGGCTCAGTCCTTAAGCATCTGCCTTCGGCTCAGGGCGTGATCCCAGCGTCCTGGGATCGAGCCCCACATCAGGCTTCTCCTCTGGGAGCCTGCTTCTTCCTCTCCCACTCCCCCTGCTTGTGTTCCCTCTCTCGCTGGCTGTCTCCCTCTGTCAAATAAATAAATAAAAAATCTTTAAAAAAAGGCAATCGGATTTTAAAAATAGTCCATGATACATTTCTCAGGAATTTTTTTTTGTCAGGTTTCCATGATATACTTTGCCAGAAAAGAACGTTTTAATGTTTAAATCTTAGTCCAGGGATTAGTGCATTCCATGACAGTGGATTTCTACAAAGGAGCATCTGTTTTTTGTTGCATTTCCATTTTAAGTTGGTTGAATCCTCATATTGGAAGGAAAAATTCCTTGAAACCTGCTTTGAAGTCTAAGGTGTGGGGGGAAAAAAAAGTGAAATGAAAGCCAGGTTCCTTGTACTTTGGATAAAAAGTCTGCATACATCTGCAAGAAGTTGTATGTTTGACCTAGCAGCGTCCATTTTGCTTTACTATAAATTCCAACTCCAAAGGGATTCCCAGACATGTTAAACTTCCCAGATTAATGGAATGGTTTCTGTGTTGGAAAACTCCTGACTTCACACCTACAACTCCTAGGATTTCGCTTTCCTTCCCTTTCTTTGAGTATTTGCAGTGTACTCACAATCCAGCTATGCTGCGGTCTTAACGTTCAGCCACAGGGATCCTGGGCTTCAAGTCCTGCTCGTCTCAAATGTTTTCTTGTTCATCAGTATGTAAATCAGGAATCTTGTACCTCGTTTATTTTTACATGTCATCCATTTTTCCTTGTTTCATTTTTAATTTTCAAACAACAAAAGTGGTAAAGAGAAAAATTTTATTTCCTACTCTTAAACTTTTGTATCTTGAATTTATGATGATGAGAACTTAGAAGAATCATCATACCAGAAAATTAAGGTTAAAATTTAACTTAATAAGTAGGTTTTTTTTTAATAGAGGCAATGTATGAAATGTTTAGATTTGCAGAATAGTCCACAGCAAATTGTCTTCCTTATGGTATAATTAAAACACTTGTTACTTAAAAAGAGTTCTGTGTTTCCTACCTTAGCTTACCAGACTTGTGTGTAGGTTTGTGGTAACATGGCTTTTGTAGGAACACACGTTCGCAGTGCGTGACAGGAGGCCAGGAGGTCTTGCGTGTGTGTGACCGGAAGAGTGTAAGCCAGCAAGCCCATCGTGTGGTTGCCCTGTTGTAAGGATCTTCAAAGTATGTTTCGAGGTTGGGTTTAAGGTAAGCATAGATCACGAAGGCTAGTCAGTACACTTCTCCCTGTATTTGTCATTAATTTGTGTCAATCTTTTCATAAGCATTTACGAAGTACCCATTGTATGTCAGGGCTCACCACTATATTCTCACGCTGGGGGCAGGAAGACAGCTAAGTGCACACACTCCGCCACCGAGAGCCTCGGAGGTGAATGGAAGACTGGCTATGTAAACCTGAATGAGAACAAAGAATGGTAAATGGTGCTCAAGCATTCGGTCTCTGGATAGAACTTGGACTGAGTTTTCTGTGCGTGACAGTGACATGGCTGGGCTTCCAGTTCAAGAGTCTTTACATTATTTCCTGTGGGAAGTACTGTGTGATTTAACATTGTTTTGTTTTGCTGGGTTTTCATTTTGTTTTCTACAATCAAAATACTGTCCTGCAGGGATGCCTGAGTGGCTCAGTTGGTGAAGCGTCTGCCTCTGGCTCAGGTCATGATCCCGGAGTCCTGGGATTGAGCCCCGAGTCGGGCTCCCTGCTCAGTGGGGAGGCTGCTTCTCCCTCTCACTCTGCCTGCCGCTCCCCTTGGTTGTGCTCTCTGTCAAATAAACAAATATTAAAAAAAAAAAAAAGGAGATATAAGATTTTCTCCCCACAAGAACATGTATTACTATGTAATAGAAAATGCATTTGTGAAGATTTGGGACATGTTGATAAGGTACTAAAATAGGTTATTCTAGTCCTTTTCTAAATATATTTTTCAGGATAGATATAAAAATGGAGTGTACTGTTGATAAATTATTTGATCAACATAAAAACTATCTCACTTGACTGGTTAAGATTTTAAATTCTTAACATTTACACATAACTGAATTCAGAGGACTCAGAAGGTACTGTAATGCCAGTGATTAAGTCCCTGGTAAAGGTCCGCCTCAGTATTATATTTAAGATTCAGAAATATCTGTACCTAGTATGATGCTTGATGCATGGTAAGAAGATAATTTGTTAATGAGAAATAAAAAATAATAAATTTAACACATTGCCTCATTGGCATGAATACACTATCAAATTCTCAAGCGTGTAAAAACCTTGTTTTATGATTTGGGCGGGGTTGGAGCCCTATTTCTAACCCCATCTAGCTTAGTTCTTTGTGCAAACTGTTAGGACAGAATGGGCCATGTTACAGATAAAAAAACACAAAGTCAGTGTGGCTCAATGCAACAATTTAACTCCTGCTCGAGGAATTCTTGCTGACGTGGATTGGGCAGTGCCATCTGGAGCCTGTGGCCTCCAACATCAAATCAGGAAGACTGCGGACTAGCAGGTGGTGCTGGCTATTTTTACAGACCAGACCTGAAAGAGACCCGCCTGTTCCACCTACGTTGCTTTGTCCAGAACCTAGACATATGGAACCAGCCTAACTACCAGCAAGACTGGGAGCTGTGGACCACACAGCCATGTGCTGGGCGCTGACCGTCTGCTACCTGACGCAGGTGCGTTTGATAGCACATCCCTTTGGTCATTTACTTAAATAACCAGCAAAACCTATTACCTGGTGTGAGGGATTTATCGCTGATTATGAAAGAGATATTCTTAATTTTGGAAAGGAACATATTTTAAGGCTGCTTTTACCTTCCCTAACCTTTTCCTTATCATGAAAAGTTTTGAAGTGTCCAGATGGTAGGTTTACACAGTTACTAAAATGCTCTATGTTGCACAGAACATTCATGTTCTCTTTTGGTTACTTGAATAACAAAATATTAACCTTCCTATTTTTAAAAAGTTAGTAACAGACTCGGAGCCCCAAGACACATAGCTAATAATTGGTAAAATTGGAACTTAAAACCCAGATTTTTTGATCCCTAAGTATCCAGCTTATTCCCAATGGCTACAGTGCTTTTTGGTATCCCTTTTTAAGTGAAATTGTTCATTTCTCAATCCATAATCTGCCACTCTGTAATTTTCTGCACCAAAGGTGTTGATCATTCAATTTAGGTGCAAGTCTCACTCTTGTTTTTGGGAATGGTTATGGCAATCCCATTCAGAATTGGACATTTACCTTTTTAAGGCTGGGGCGTTAAGGGTCTAATTGAAACAGCTCACAGCACATAATTAAAGGCCACTGAGGAATCCCAAGAACTGCCTAGACAGTCCACTTTGTCTGCCCTGTCTTTGCTCACTCTTGGCTGTGTTCGTGTCTGTGCCATTTCCCTCTGTGACTACAGTCACAGTAACCAGAAGCACTTTTATTGTGCACAGGTAATCAAGAGAATTTTTAAATGTCACTGTGGTGAAACGGGCATTCGTGGCGCAGTTCTAACCAGCAGTGGTGCAAAGCAGCGGGAACGTCACACACGGTCCCGGTCGCACCCCCTCCGCTCTGCCATCTTAGCAGGAGAGCCATCATAGTAGGCAAATCCATGCAAATGATTGTATTAGCATAAAGCTTTTGTTATGGCCCCTGAAATTGAATTTCGTGCAATTTTTACATGCCTCAAAATAATCTTTTGGAGGTGACAGGAATGGGCTTGACCAGGCATGGGGTCACCATCCCAGCTGCTAGACTGGTCCCAGCATGTCCAATCCCATCATAGCAAACTTATGCCTGACCCTGTGTATAAATGACAGAAACCCAATTGGAAGTAACTTAGGCAAAAGGAGAATTTGGCAGCTTTTCTTACAAACCACGGGGAAAACACTGGTGACATGCTGCAACAGAACAGGATGCCTGATCTGTAGTTGGAAATACAGGGCAAAGGGTCCCTCCCATCAAGGAGTCCGCAAGGCCGATTGATGGAGGCTGCCAGGACCCCAGGCCCATGTGAGCACGTGAGCAGATACCCAGTCCTAGGGACCAGGCCAGTGGTTCTCATCCACAGCTATGTGGCAAGAAGTGAGTGACAGTAAGGTATTAATGCTTGCAAATGAACTCCTTTTCTCAATGTTGCCTAAGAGCATTTTCAAGTGTAACCCTATTGTCATTCCCACACACGCTTCGTGTGGTTTCTTGAGAACAACGGAGGCCTGTTGGAAAAAAAAAACTACTAGCCTGGCAGCAAGACTGCGATCAAGAGAAGCCCCATTGCACTAGTCCTGCAGGAGCGCAGAGCCCCCCACCCGAGAGACAGTGGAGCGCGCACGAGTGCCCCCAGGCCGCCAGTGGGCTGCTCATGTTGGGCAGTTCACTCCAGAATGAGATGGTTCTCAACCTACAGGTTGAAGTTCATCACTTCTGCCTCACGTTCACAGAATATTCTTCCCATTGAGGTTTGGAAAGAGTCCTCCGAAGCTTTTCTCCTGGCCTACATTTTCTTCTGGAATTCCTCGGAAAAGTGGTCTGACCCATTGCTGGCTGACCCTGGGCAGGGGAAAGAGATCCGAGGCAAGGTCCCCAAAGCCAGGGAATTGGGATTCTATTATTTACTTTCTGGAAGTTGCCTGTGAATGCTGCCTTCTTAGGAGATGCGAGAGCGAAGTAAAGCCAGAAGAATGGGGGCAGTGGTGTGACGGCAGGTGACAGGAGCAGCCCTGATGATTCTGCCTTTAAAGCCCACTTTTTGTTCTGTCAATACGAAGAGGGGAGAACGGCTATCAAACAATCACCTGGGCAGAAATCCTATCTTCAGCTCCCCAAAGCCGAGTATTTTTTCAGAGGCTGAACTGTTACATAACTGGTTCGATTTCATATCTGGGGAAATGGAGGGAGCACTGGCTCCGTTTGGTGAGGCTTGTTCTGGGAGCCTGGTTTTCTTCTCTCCCCCAGGTCAGGACAGTACTTTATGACATCTCTGTGTTGGCAGAGTTCTCTATCCCAGCTGCCACCTGCTGCAGCTAGAGAGGAAGCCCGGGAGGGGAGGGTGTCTGAGGAGCCTGCAGTAGAAGGGCTGGGCCCCAGGGGTCCTGCAAGGTGGCCTGGGCTCCAGTCCCAGGGACTGGGCATCTGAGCTGCTCCTCGAACCTGTGGACCCAGGAACGGGAGCTGCAGCCTGCGAGATTCAGCCCTGGACGCAATGGATCGCTTGCCTGGGGAGTAAAAAAAAGCTCTTTATCCTCCTCCGCACCTGGGGACTTCACTTTTTCAAAGAGAAGAACCCTAACGTGAGAACTCTTGCTTTAGGTGAGTTACCGAAAGAGGCTAAAACAAAATCCCCAACAGGATTCCAAGAGAATTCTCATTTCTCGTTTATTTTCTCCCAGGCCACTGCATTTTCACCTTGTCCTGTCCCCCAACTGTCATCTCTAGATGTTTCCAGTTCCTGTGTTCAGGTTTGGAGAACCTATCGCCCCCAGCCCATGGGCATCTGGGCAGGGGCTTGAGTGAAGGGAGGGGGCAGAGCAGGGTGCCCCGGCAGTCAGTCTGCCGTTCTAGGATAATACAATCAAAGGATGCTAACAGGAGGCATGTGATTCTCTTATGTTTGAGTGTGTACTCTACGAACAGCCAATGTCTGCACGAATAAGGAAAGGGCAAGGCAAACCACGTGATTAATCATAACATTCTTACTGTTTGCTCAGCCAGGTCAAAATCAGATGACCATCTTCTGTGGGATCAAGTATAAATATCCGAGTCTTACAGATTGCTTCTGTGTCCTAACCCAGCTCAGGGCTCAGTCTCTGGAACTGATCAAGAAAGCAGCAGTGTGCCCATCAGAAAGTGTTCAGTCTTTATAAAGTTCGGGTCAGAGTATCTCTCCAAACAGTGTCTTACCAGAGAGAATCATCCCACCAGTTCTGAGAAATGTAGAAAGAATCTTCATTTCAAGTGACTCATTTAATATAGAAGCAAACTATTAAGTTGTCTGTTTTGAAATCTCAGTGTATAAAATCTTCAAATGGCTTCTAAATGAGTGTTCAGCTCTGTTATGGCATGTGAAGAGCACTATTAAAGGTTCTAAATGCATAAAGAATAATGGGCTCATCCTCCCACTCCTGGACATTTAGAGCAGAGTCTGAGATCCTCTATGCCTTTCTCAGTGTTTCCTGCATAGGGACAGTGACACGCTGGAACAATTCCAAGAAAATGCTCCTTTCCCATCTCCTGTTGGAGATGGTGCAGGGACGGGGTGGTTATGGACTGTATTCCAGTCCTGGCCCTGTCATGGCCAAGCTGTGTGCCTTTGCGCAAGTTGTTCAACCTCTCTGAGCCTTGTTTTTTTCAACTGCAGACCAGACGATTCCAGCTCAGTCCTTGATGGACAAGATTGAGACCGTGTCACTTGAAGAATCATCTAGTTCAATGTCTCCTCCATTGAGCTGCCCATACTCCTAGCTCTGAGGTTTCAACATTGATGCAGGAGAGCCAAACATAAGGAGGTACAGTGCATTCAAGTTGAAAAAATTTGCAAATGTAGCTTTAAGACTCTTGCCCACAGCAATCACAAAACATGAACTCCAGTTAGCATTAATATTCCTTGCTAGAGAACAGACTGAGATTAGGAGAGGTCAGGTAATCTACTCCTGAGCATATGGCTGGTACGTGGCATAAGAAGAACCCAGGCCTCGTGGCTCATTTGGTTAAGCATCCGACTCTTGATTTTGGCTCAAGATCATGGGATCAAGCCCAAGTTGGGCTCTGCACTGGGGGAAGAGCCTGCTTAAGATTCTCTCTCTTCCTCTGCCCTCCTCACCTCTCTCTCTCTAAAAATAAAAATAAAAATAAGAATCCAGGCCTTTAACTCTGGGTATTACAGATTTTCTACCGATTCCCCCAAAAAGACAACCGGGTCAGACCAGCTTGGCCCAGCCATTTTAACCAGTGTCCACTAGGTGGTGGTGGCCTTTTCTTCTAGAAGCCTTCATTTTCACCCAGGCAGAACTTGAAGGGGAATTCAGCCCTCCTTCGTGTTCCCACAGGGGGAAGTCCACTAGGCATTGCTGAGCAATGTGGATCTCACAAGATTTTATTTCAGTTCGAGGGGAGATGAAGGTCAAAGGATTTGACCTTGCACCCCTATGCCCCCACAGCATCCTCACCTCCACAGTTGGGGCTCCTACAGTCCCCTTTCTCTGCCTCCGCCCAGGGCCAAGTAAGCCAGAGGGAAGGAGGGAAGAGCACCTGCGATGTCCCACATAAACTCTGAAGTGGATTCTTTCCTCCCAAACCAATGACTGTAATCCGACAGCCAACCACACCCAGGAGAGAGGGACAACTTCAGATTCCCAAAAAGGAGGCCCCCGTCTGGCTGGAAGGGGGTGGGAGTTGCCTTGAAGCTGCATTTGTAAAGCAACCACGCTGTTTGTATGATGTGACAAACCGTGTGCAGGAAAAAGAAGACAAAGACAGTGACCAGAGAGGCTTCAGCATTCTTGCAGGTGCATGAGATGGGCCCTGAGACCTAGTCCTGCTGTAGGGAGCTCACAGCTGGAG
This sequence comes from Ailuropoda melanoleuca, assembly GCF_002007445.2. Taxonomy (NCBI): domain Eukaryota; kingdom Metazoa; phylum Chordata; class Mammalia; order Carnivora; family Ursidae; genus Ailuropoda; species Ailuropoda melanoleuca. The sequence goes on along the minus strand of NC_048219.1, from coordinate 55,566,035 downwards.
GCAGGAGACCACACAGGATGTCAAACAGCTGCAGGGAGAATTGGGAGATGCGGGGCAGGAGCTGGAGCCACACCATGTGGCAAGATACTCTCTAAGAAACTTCTAGTTATGTAGAGCTAACAGTGAGACCTATTTTCCTTTCCTCCCTACCCCACTGGTCACTGCCGCCTCCTTGCTCCCTATGAAGGGGCAACTTTAGCATATGTGCCCCCAGCTGAGATGAAAAAGACAAGCTTCCTTAGGGCTAGATTAACTGGTTTGTCAAGCCAAGAGGAAGCCAGGCCTGGTTTTTAGGGCACAAGGCCCTTACTCTCTGCCCTTTGGCCCTTCTGTCTTTTCTTCCCATGGGCCAGTTCAACACCAGGCCTGATTTCTCAAATAGCATTGCTCAGTTTGTTTAAACACACACTCACCATTATAGATAATGTTGGATAGAGGAGAACAAACAACATTAGATGAAAAATACTTTCAACATGTGCTTATCTTCAAATGGTGAGATTAAAGGTGTTTATGATTTTCTGTGCTTTCATTTTTTTTTTTTTACAATGAATAAGCATTCTTTTGGAGAATAGAAAATAATTGGTGTTGCAAACAAAAAGCCAACATGAGTGGAGGGGAATATGGATGGACAGGCAAGGCTGTGAGAAAATGGAAACCCCAAACCAAACCAAACCCAAACCAAACCTCAGAAAACAAGGGCAGGTCCCCGAAGGGAGCGCGTTCCCTCTGCATCCTGGCTTCGCAAGCCTGCGGCCCCTCCTGCTGCCGCGCTCCGCCCTGCGGGCCCTCACCTGCCCCGCGCCTGCCCCGCGCCTTCCCCGCCAGAGGGCGCCCTGGGGCCGCCGCCCCGCGTGCTCGCCCTGGCGGCTGACAGCCGGAGCCCCGGGCGAACCGGCGCGGAAGCGAGGCACCCGGCGCGGCGAGTGGACGGCAGACGCGCCCCACACCTCACCCCGCCGAACACAGGTAACCGCCGTCCGGACCCAGGGCCGTCTCCGCCCCCGGTGCTGTTCCAGCGGCCGGCGGACCCGGCCTGCCGCGGGCGCCTCTGCCCCGGGCTCCTGCCCCGGAGTCTCCCTCCCCGCGCGCTCTCGCGCTTGCGACTGGACCCCGCTGCTCCCAACAGTGACTGCTTTGGGCTTTTGCACTTGACAAAATTAGGGAAGTAAAACATACATAGTAATGTGTAGTTGTGACAAACGCAAGTCATGTCTGTGTATGTTAAAAAATGAGCCTCCCTTCACTACCACCTTACCAACTCCCCTCTCCATAAATAACTAGTAATAGGTTCTTAAATGCACTTCTATACGTGTAGTAAGTCTATCGTTGTGGGTATCTGTATGTTTGTCCATCCATCTATTCATCCATGCCTGGAAGAAGATTCATCAAAATGTTAACGGAGGTAATCTGTAGGTGGTAGAATTAGAACGATTCTTCTTTTCTGAATGTTCTACAGTGAAAATGTGTGTGGGAGGAGAGTTGTTACCATATTTGAATCCCATCCACTCTTAAGGCTGCCCTGACCTCTACGTAAAGCGGACTCATTGCCGCTGGCAGCTCCGAGACCTGCGTGGAGAGAGCTGGCATTATCCCGTCCCAGCTTCACCACGCAGCACTCCGGGTGCCCTAGTAACAGAACCCAGGGCTGCGTCTTCGGGATTAATGACTATGAGGGACTTGGCTACTGCTTACATAGTTACCAGTTTCAAGAGTCTATTCTTCGGAAAATGTTTGCTGCTGGCTTCTGGGAAATAGCAATAGAATCACGATGATGGTTTTATCAAAACTCTCTGGATTAAGAACCTATTCGAAGGGACTTTTTTTTTCCTTTGTGATTCTTGAAAAGTGATTTTGAAAATTGTCTTTGATTTTAGAGGCCAGAGAACCCAAGTTCCGATTTAAACGCTGGTTCTAACCAACCCTGAATCTTTATTGTCTTGGAGAGTTTTGTAGCAATTACAAGTCTCTTCCTCTCTCCTTCTTGGTTTCTGAAAAGCAGAAAAGGGTTTGGTGATCAGTTCTAAAATCACGGAGCCCAACCAGGTCTTTCGAGAGTGTTTGTGAGGGGCAGGTGTGCAAAGCCTGCAAGGCTCCCTTTTGAGGCTGCTTTGCAAGGGTGGTCTGGTTTGACTTTTGTTTATATAACTGATTTATTAAAAATACATATATTTAAAAAACCACAACTTTAAAAGTAATTAAAATGTTTAACGTTTTGGTAATTAGTGGAGGAAACAAAAAGAGCCCTCTTTAAGCTTTCCATTCCCTGGTGATCAACCATTTCCAATAAATTGTTTATTGAGCACCTGTTTCAACACCAGCCAATATGATCGGCACAGGATGAGAGAGGATAGAGAACCAGACCCCCCACCCCCAACCCCCAAATCTCAGTGACTCCACAGAAAACCTCCTTTGCTTCCAAGCTTGTGGGAAAGGCCTAATCTAACTCCACGGATTCCCAGACTTTGACATTTCACCAACAAATAAAATTCCAAAATAATTTAGGGACAGTGATGGTGTGCCAGCTTTTAATTTTGCCAAGTCAGGTCATTCAAAAAGAACGCTGTCATGTTTGTATAAGACAGGACACATTGACATAAAAAGGACATGATCTCAGAAAAAAGGACTGTCTTAAAATATAAACTTCACTTTATAAAACATTTTACCATATTTTAATTTTTCATATTTCCAAAGTGAAAATGTTAGCAGCTTGAATTTTGCCCATTTTCGTGTCTTAGCTACTAGAGCATGAGGACCCTAAATGAGTCTCTATTTGATAGGAGCTTTTCTTACACTATTTTCAGGCCCTATTAGTGAATACTGCCAAGTACACTGAGGTGAGAAATAGTAGACATTTGGCTGAATTTATACTAATTCCTAATTTTATACAAATCCTAGGATCCTACACTAATCCTGTACCCAAACTTCCCAACTTAGACAAGTATACCACCATTTATTTTTTTATTATTTTTGAAATTTTATTTTATCTAAATTCGGTTAATTAACATATAGTATATTCTTAGTTTCAGAGGTAGAGGTCAGTGATTCATCAGTTGCATGTAACACCCAGTGCTCATCACATCACGTGCCCTCCTTAATGTCCATCACCCAGTTACCCCATCCCCCCATCCACCTCCCCTCTAGAAACCCTCAGTTTGTTTCCTATAGTTAAGAGTTCTCTTATGGTTTGTCTCCCTCTCTGATTTCATCTTATTTTATTTTTCCCTCCCTTCCGTATGATCCTCTTTTGCTTCTTAAATTCCACAAATGAGTGAAATCATATGATACTGTCTTTTTCTGGTTGACTTACTTTGCTTAGCATAGTACCCTCTAGTTCTGTCCACTCTGTTGCAAATGGTAAGATTTCATTTTCTGATGGCTGAGTAATAGTCCGTTGTATATAAATACCACATCTTCTTTATCCATTCATCTGTCGACGGACATCAGGGCTCTTTCCATGGTTTGGCTATTGTGGACATTGCTGCTGTAAACACTGCAGTGCGGTGCCCCTTCCGATCACTACATTTGTATCTTTGGGGTAAATACCCAGTAAGGCAATTGCTGGGTCATAGAGTAGCTCTATTTTTAACTTTTTGAGGAGCCTCCATACTGTTTTCCAGAGTGGCTGCACCAGTTTGCATTCCCACCAACAGTGTAAGAGGTTTCCCCTTTCTCCACATCCTCGCCAACATCTGTTGTTTCTTGACTTGTTAATTTTAGCCATTCTGACTGGTGTGAGGTGGTATCTCATTGTGGTTTTGAACCACCATTTATTTTAATTTTAGATAGCTTTTGTTTTTTCTATTGGGTTTGGACTTGTAGTGCTTTCTAGATAATTGAAGGCCCTTTTACTTGGATTCTCATCTGTTGAAGGCACTTTGCTAGTGACCACTCAAAGAACTGAGCATTTTGATATCATATTCTTTGGCCTAAAGTGTTTTCCAAATTATAATCATTGCATTTCAAGAAATCAGTGCTTTGAAAGTGGGTTATACTAGCCAACTGCTTAAAATGAGAAGGGGTGGGTCAGTAGCTGTTGGGGGGGCGGGGAGGAGAGGGGTCAAAGATTAGAAGCAGTTGAGAAGAGCAAGGACAATAAGAATCAATTAAGGAGCACCTAGGTGACTCAGTCTGTTAAGTGTCTGACTTCGGCTCAGGTCATGATCTCAGGATCCTGGGATCAAGCCCCCATGTAGGCTCCAAGGTCAGTGAGGAGTCTGTTTGTCCCTTTCCTTTTCCCTCTGGACCCCCCCCCCCACTGATGCTCTCTTTCTCTCAAATACATAAAATCTTTTTTAAGAAGTCAATTAAAATGAAAGGGATGCTATACACAATTTTTTTTTAGCCTTTTCTAGAATTGAAGAAGATAGTAGGACCAACAATCAACATCTCATTTCTTGAAAGCAATCAAAAAGGGCATTAAATCACCCAGAAGTTGAAAGCTGTTAGTAGGAGAGGGCCCCCCGATCTGCCATCCCTTACCACATGGATCTCAACCTGCTGGCATTGCCCAGCCCCAAGGCCTGGCAGCGTAATGACAAGGTAGCTCCCTGGACGCTGAGGGAGGCAGGAGGCTTCCTGGACACAGGCTCTGCTGTATTACAGAGTAGTAATGGAAACCTCAACCTTAAATATGACTTTCCCCCCAAACCTAACATTAGCTGGTGTTAATGTATTTAGCCAGGGAAAGCAAAAGCTTTTAGTGGTTTTACCTTGTCCTGAAATGGAGAGTTTGACCCAGGTCCTGGATGTCTGGGAAAAGGATTGCAACCTGAGATTTCTTGAGCTTCAATTTCCGAAGAACCTTCCATCAGAATGGACTTTACAGAGAATTCACACAACTTTGGCACTCCCCAATCTTCATTCTCAACTCTGTTCCCTCATTCTTTTTTGGCCAAGCCATCTCAAACTGTGTGGGACGCTGTGACTTGGACCCACCCACTCCTGAGTTGGTACTTTGATCTCTAACTTCTTTCCAGAGCTCCAGACGTGTCTTTCTGTCAGCTTGCTGAACATCTTCCACCCAACAGGCACCTTAAACTCAGCATGTCCGAAATCAAACTGATCAGTTCACCCCGCCACTGCCAGCAGCCTCCCCCACCTTCTGTAGTCCTTTCTTTATTCTGGCTAGCCAGATTGTCATTTATCACATCGCTCAAGCTGAGAACCACCATGTCATCCTCAACTCCATGCCTGTCCTTCACCCCCATTTCCTACTTGCCATCAAAATCTGTCCTCTCCCGCCCTCCCATGTCTTGTTCTCCATTCTCTTGTCTCCAATCCCAGGGCTGTTGCTGCCCTGCTCCAGGCCCTCATCACCTCTCACCTGCACCGGGGAACTGCCTTCTAACTGGTCTCGAGGTCCAGCAGCACCCCACCAGAACCTGTCAGCACAGCTGTCAGGGAGATCGCTGGAAAATATCGCTCAGTCTCCATCTGTCTTTCGCTTAAACCTACCGATTCTCATTGCCAGGACAACAACGTCCAAACTACTGGTCATGTCATGTCAAGCTCCTCCTACCTTGTCCCCGTGTCTTCCTGGGACACCCTCCACCATGCATCCTGAGGGAGAGACTACAGTCTGCCCCCCAATTTATGTTCTCTCCTTCTTCCTGATTTTAATCATGACAATTGCTAATTACAGTTTATAGTCTTTCTTATAGTCCGATATGGCCAGATGACAAAGTTCTGGATGCTGGAATGTAAGCAAAAGAATCATGAGAGAGTTTCCAAGAATTTCTGCAGGAGGGATCTAGAACATGTCCTTTATTCCTTTTCAGTTGCCCCTTTTTCCATCCTACAGCCTGGAACGAAGGTGTGTTGGCTTCCATCTTGGACCATGAAGGTGAGGGGCATACCCCAGGGCAGGAGGAGCAGAAAGCTGGAGGGTGCCATGGAGCAGAATTGCCGCAGCCCTGACTACCTACCTCTGGAATTTTCTGTGGGAAATTGTGGCAGAACAAATGCACCCTGCCTGCTGCGGGATCTCAGCAGCTCTTTGGACATTCCTCAGTAATTGTCCTTTGCTGAGTCATGCTCACTGGTTTACAGATGTCTCTAGAATGGGAGCTCCTCTAAGCAGCTGTGTGCCCCTGCGCTTCTCTGGGTTCCTCTTTGTCTTAGTTCGGCACAGACAGAGCAGGCACCAGGGAAACATGTGCTGAGCTGGTTGAGTATCGACAAGGGCTCCAAAGAAAGCTCCCTCCTCTCTCAGCCCTTTGGGCTGACAGTATAGACTCCTGCCATGTGCCAGCTGAGGGCATGGGGGGCACGTCATGTAACCTCCCTGTGCCTTAGTTTCCATCTGTGGAGTGGCTCAGTAGCACCTCCAGTGTGTTGCCAGGATGAAATGAGAGTTTCTGCCAAGCCCTTAGCACAGGACCCCGCAGATGGAACTCGGCAAACAGCAGCTGTTACCATTTCGTGGTTGCCTCTCTCCCGCTTGCGCGTCCCCCTCTTCTCTCCCCTCCCTGTACTTTGCTTTTCATTAACATTTCAACTCAACAAACATCTCCCGGAGCCCTAGGATTGTGGACTGTGCCAGGACAAACACGGTGGCCACCCCGGGGCTGCTCGCTGGCTGTGGGAGAAGCGGACACAGAGACCCGGAGCTGCGGCAAAGCTGAATGATGCACGTGCTCCCCGTTTCCGGGGCGGCACAGGGAGGGGAGACAGTCACCGTGCGTGCGTAGGGGGAGAGGCGGAGGAGGTGGTCCGAAATGGGGGGAGGTGCCTTCCGGGGCCGAGGGGCATGTGTGAAGGCATGTAGGTGGCCAGCACAGTGTGGTCTGGGAGCTGCCACTGGTTCTTACCCTGGAGCACCCCGCAGGATCCCCCGGAAGTTTTGGTGAAATGCAGATTGCCAGGCCTCTTTACCAGCGTTTCAAATTTATTAAATCCGGGGCAGGGCATGAGTTTTTGCATTGTGTGTGTGTGTGTGTGTTTTTAAAGATTATTTCAGAGAGAGTGCGCTCAAGCGCCCTTGGGAGTGTGGTGGGGGCCGGGGCGGGGGGTTGGGATCTCAAGCCGACTCGCATTGAGCACAGAGCCCCACGGGGGTGGACCTCATGACCCTGAGCTCACAACCTGAGTCGAACCAAGAGGCAGGTGCTTAACCGACTGAGTCACCCCGGCGCCTCTCCTCCGCCCCAGCGTTTGCATTTTTAACAAGTTCCCCGTGGTCATCCTATTGCTGGCAGGGACCACACTCAGCACCGGCAGGCAGTGGGAGGGGGGAGCGGGGGCCGGGGGAGTAGAGTGGACCTCACACGCCAGCTCGGGAGTTTGGATTATGTGACACCAGTGACAGAAGTACAGAAGTGTTGTAAGGAGAAGGGCGTGCAACGAGATCGGTGTGGCACAAGCAGGTTTTCAGGGCTCACGACTTCAGAAGGGCAGACACGTGAGGAGTTGAACCCAGTTGAGCCGTGGGCGGCCTGGGTCGTGCTGGGCGTGGAGCCCTGCCCCGGCCTCTCTCCCCTTGCTGCTCCCTTCTGCTGCCCACGGGGAAGAGGTGCATCCTTTTCTCCAGGCTCAGAGCTTCCCTCTGCTCTCCAGGCCATCATGCTGTCTCCTCTGGACAGACCGGCTTCCAAACACCATCAGCTTCTCTCCCCGCCCCTTCCTGTCCGGCATAGTTTGCGCCAAACCTTCCAACACGCGCGAGCTCCCAGAATCCCACTACCTATCAGCTGCTTTGGCTGTTATTCCGGATAGTTTTTAAAAATATATTTATTTTGGATTTGAGTACAGTTGACACACAACATTCCATTAGTTTCAGGTGTGCAAGGCGGTGATTCTACAAATGTACACAACATGCTATGCTCCGTGTGGCTCCCATCCGTCCCCATAGGACGCTATTGCGATACCATGGACTCTAGTCCCTGTGCTGTGCCTTTCATCCCCGTGACTTCGTTCCCAGTCTGGAAGCCATGCCTCCCACTCGCCTTCACCCATTGTGCCCATCCCCCCACCCTCTTCCTTTCTGGCAACCATCAGTTCTGTGTACTTAATGAATCTGTTTCTGCTTGTTTATTCGTCTTTTTTTTTTTTAGATTTCACATATTGAAATACTGATAACTTTTTTTTTTTAACCAAAAACAACTCAGTGAATGGTCATCCCATGCCGCATTTCTTCACCAAGGGGCCTGACCACCCCTCATCTCATCTGCATCTGCCTGAACAATGAAATGGTACCTTGTTTTTCTTGCTTGCTTTAATAGCTTCACCACGCCTCCCACCAACATGTCTTAAGAGAACCCACATACAGAGTTCTGGTAAAAATAGTTAATAAATGTGGAAAATGCCTCAACAGAATTGAATTGTTAAGCCTCCAGGCCTTTATTAACCTTCCTCCTGCAAAACAGCTTACAGGAAATCTGTATGTGATGGGAATATTTTCTGGTCCCTGAGTTAGCCAGCACAATCCAATTTGTCTGAACTGATGAAATTAGAACAAAATGGAGACTTGTGTAAAGTATAATTCCACAGAGACTTGATGTCTTCTACTCTCCTGGTCTATGTAGAGCTCAGTTCCTTAGAAACAGGATTTATTCACCTTTGCATTTACTGCTGTAACGACGTGTCCATGAATTGTCCATCATTTCCTACATTTTGAATATTTTTTAAAGGCTTGAAATAAAAATGAGTCCTGTGGGAGTCTGGGAGCAGAAGCAAAAACTGCTCTTAAAGGTTCTTCACTCAAATGTTGTAAACAAAACATGGAACCTTCATCGAATCCAGTTCAACCTCTTGAATGTATAACAGGGAATTGGCTTCTTCCCAGAAGAGGCTGTTTTCTGAATGTTGCTTATAGCTGGAAACCTCACATTTCTGTTTTGAACATTTCCCCTTCTTCTGGACCATTCAGATATTCTGAGGTATCTCCAAAATATATTTCTGACTCAGGCAGGGTGCCGTTTGCCTCATAATGTCAATGAATCAGAAAAGCTAGGAAGTTACAGACACCAAGGAGCCCCAGTTCTTACTAGTAAGTTTTCCCCTTTTAAATATTTCTCCCCCACTTTCTTCCTGCTGTGGCTTTGCAGAAATCCACAGCTTTCTCAGCTTTTCATGTTCTCCACTGGAAGCAAAAATAATGTTTGTACTTTTCTAGTCAAGGAGAACACCAGCAATTCTTCCACCGTTATCAGAATCTTTATTTGGAGAGAGGACAAGAGCAGAACACCTATGATCTTAACTCCCAAGCCCTTCCTCCCCTGGATCCCTCAGAGAGATCCCACCAGGGGAGACTCACCCCCAACCCTGCAGGTAGAGCAGAGCCATGTTGCATTCTGGGAAAGAGCCCCGGAAGCTCAGTGGGACGGAGCTGGAGAGGCGGAGAGGCGACAGGTGGAGGTGTTTTCCTTCCCTCCAACTCTGGTGACCCTCCCCAAATTAGAAGAGAAAATTGCTCACATTATTTTACACTGGAGGCAATCTGGTGAAATCCCAGTGTTACTCTTTCTGGTTTAGTTGTTCTCTCAAGTGCGAAGGAGTTGGAGGTCAATGAAAAACTGCCAGCATATTGTCTCCTTCTCTCTGGCTCCTGCCAACTTAATTTGAAATTGGCTTTCTCAATTCTCCTTTTCTCATCTGGGAAGAACCCAGACCAATTTCTCCCTACAGATGATACAAGCCTGCCCTGCCTCCACCCTAGATCCGCTTCTTCTAGTCTGAGTTGGGAATTTGGCTTAAAATGACATTGGTGACCATTGGGGCCACTGGGGATTGTCCCAAGGGCAATTCAGCTGCTACCCAGGGCCTGACAGTTTTCCTAAGACTTGCAGTTTTTCAGAAAGGGAGTGGTAGGGAATTGGGGAGAAACGATAATAAATGAGAGCCTAAAATGCCCTGGAATTTCTTCCAGTACGACATCATGGAAATATTACCGACTCTTTGCAAGTTATCCCAACATTTAGCACATTATAGGACCTGGCACCAGGCAGATACTTGATAAATATTTATAGGATGAATGAATAAACAGACTGCTAGAATGAACTAAGTAAACATTTGATAAATACTAGTGATGTTCTTTATGTTTTCTTTCATTTGTTTTGCTCTGAAGATGTCTTAGCCATTTCCCACAATCTTGTTTTCAGATTTAATCTTATTTCCAAATTGATGAATACAATGGCCACTGGCCCAGTTGCAAAGGTGACTGCCTTAATGGCATTCTGTTGCTCTGACGCTGTGAAATTTGAGCATACCAGTGGTAAGCTTGGAAACATTAATGCCTCTGAAAATATGTCAAACACTATCACAAACCGAGGATTCTACGTGTTGGTATGCGACTATCAGGAAGACAATCAATGTATGAACTGCAGAAGCGGGAGAGAATGCCACACTGCCCTAGGCTTGCTGATATCCCTCTCCACTTCCTGGTGATGATGATCCCATGAAAGGAGGAGATGGCCAGATGTCATTCCTCTCTGCTGCCAGGTAGGGATGGTCAGATGACAGAGGTGGTCAGATGACAAATGGAGTTTATCGGGTGACATTCTTCCCAGCTGCAGAAGATGATCAGATTGTTTTTCACAAATTGTTTGTAGTAGGCATTTCTAGAATTTGTCCACCCGATGTGTCATCCAGGAAGACCCCAGGCACACCTGGGTGATTATAAGCAAGACCAAGGATGTGAGCCCTTGCCAAGGGAAGGTTATGAAGAGCAGTGGGATGGTGTACATGAATGGCTTCCCGGTCTACGCTCCGGGGGGGCCCCAGGACTAGACCTCCCTAGCACCTTCCCAGACCAGTGCCCCAGGGGCCATGGAACCCAATGCCCACTCTCCTGAATCAACACCTGAGTTGCTCAGTGGTTTTCAAACTGTGTCCCACACAGTCTGAGATCGTCTGCCCAGGAGCTCTGGTGGGGGGTGATGTATGAGTAAAACTTCAAGCGCCCCCACTTCTAAATTAAGCAGCCCTAGCTTTTTGTTTTTTAATTGATTTTATATGGTGGGTTTCCACGCTTCTCTTAGAAGGCAATTCTGCATTCTTCAAGCAATAATGATAGTTCTTAAGGCCCAGGATAAGGGTTCTGACAGTTCTAACATGGGACCCTGCCTCCTATAGGCACTTAGCACATGTTCGTTAGAGGGGAGAGACACTACTTTCCCTGAGCTTCATTGCCAAATTGCAACACTTGGGACTGGGTTTCCATTCTTGTGACTTTCACTGAAAAGGAAAACTGAAGCCAACCTGAAGTTGGACCATGTTTTTTTGCTGTTGTTTACCTAAACCAACACCTGTTGTTTACCAAACACCTGGCTTATAGTGAGCCCTCGATGAATGTTTCTTGAATGGATGAATAATTAAATGAAAGATGTGTAATCCTATGCAAGTTACTTGCCCTCATTTGTAAAATGAGCCTAAATCCACCTCCTTTGCAGTTGGTGGTGAGGAGTAAATGGAAGAAGATGGGTGAATTGTTTAGCACGTAATAGGATCAAGAAATACCATGTTATTCTCTTTTCTTTCACATCCTCAACAGATACCCTGGGTGTACTTGGTGGAGGTGACCTCAGAAATGAACCAGGCAGTGAGGGACATGCTAGTGGCCACTGAGCCACCCAGGCATCTCAAAATATTAAATTATTTTTAAATGGTATCCTAACATGCCATCTTTTTTGTCCCTTTAAGTTTATGCTGGCACACCACTGTAGCGATATCTGTCAACAAAATGGCCTTGAACTGCATAAAAAACACAAGTAACTTTGTCTATGGAAGTGATGCCAAGATAAATATGCAAACAAAGACTTTCAAAGAATTGGGCATGTTCAACATAAAATGGACTCAAGGTATGAGATATTTTCTAGTTGTACTCATGTCTTTAACAAGCCTCATTTGGTTGCTCTCCAAGAGTTAAGTATCGAATGTTATTGAAAGCCGAAAGCCGTTCCACCTGTCTCATCGGAGTGGTTAAAGAGCCTCGTGGTCCAGTCATCATTTCCCCCACCCTGGGGTAGTGGTGTGCTGATAAACTGCCTCGCAAAAACAAAAACCAAACCAACAAACAGAAAAAATCTATTCTGATTGATTTGTGATATTTGCCAACTTCCATAATATAAGTACCCCTGCTGTGGCCAGTGTTGAGTTACCAACAGTCACTGGCTTGCAAAATTCCTGAGCGCTTAACAGTGAGATCTGATGAGTGGCCTGAGATGCCTCAGGTGCAGCTCATATCTGTTTCTCCTCCCCTTTCCTACCTCTGGGGCTTTACACCTGCTCTGACTTCTGCCTGGAACGTTCCAGAGACCTTTCTCCTTACATTGCAAACTGGCTCTTCAGCTAGCATTATTGGAATCCTCTGGTGAATTAAACAGTGATATAAATCACTTGGAAGAGTGTCTGGTATACAGGGATGTTTATTAATTTTAAGGGATGTTTATTAATATTCTTTTCCTTCACTGACCATCAGGACCGGATTAGGAGCTCATCTTGTGTGTGCCCGGCCTGCCGTGCTTCTCCTCGTATGGTAGCCCCATCCCCACTGCACTGTATTGGCTTCCTTTCTGGCCCTTGTTGGCTCAGGCATCATAACGTTTACTGTCGCATCCCCGGCTAGCACAGGGCCTGGAAACTGGGAGACACTCAATGTATCCTTATGGAATCATAACCCGCAGGTGTTTGAATCTGTTGTTTACTACCAGTGTGAACTAGAAACCAAGAGGGTCAGTGTGCATGTCAAGAAATGATTACGAGGAACAGGTAGAGGGGATGATGCAGTGATAGCTAATGAAACTATTTTCTGAGGCTGTGTAGGCTTTATTTGTGTTGACAGAAAGGGTATTCTTTGATCAGAGTAGCCAAATTGAGTGTGAGTCAGTTTGAGGTCTTCTGGTGCTGCCGTCGACAATTTCGTTATCGTGCAGGGCAGTGACATTCTTGGCATTACAAGAACGCTTGTGATTTCAGGAACTCTATTTTTTCAAGATCCTTGTCTTATGTATGTGTCTTTGGCGGGGGAAGGTAGGTGTCAGTTGTCTCTAAAATAGCTCTAATGAAATCTTTTTTGTTTTCTTTGATTGACTCTAAATACTTCTTAACCACTTTGGGAGATACAGATTCCTTTAAAAGAGTTTGATAAAAGCTTCTAACCAAAAAAATGATCTGTGCACATACATACACCAATCGTACACCCAATTCACTTGTGCACTTCCAGAGAACCCCAGTTCAAAGCTCCTGTCTTCATGCATTTTGTCTGATTTATCTTCATGACAGTTCTTCAAAGTTGGTAGGAATGGAAGCAGAGAGTGATGAGTTCATTTGCTCAGAAAACATAATGGTAGCAATTACATAATTGACCAAGATAACATAAATAGCCTTGCCTAGCCATCCAGAGGGACTACTGCATATTGAAGTGCTAGGTTAAGGGAACTTGCTTTTATTATGAGGTAATATCTCCATTCATTCATTCATTCTCCTAAGATTTTATTTAAATTTAGGTTAGTTAACATATAGTGTAGTATTAGTTTCAGGGGTAGAGCTTAGTGATTCATCAGTTCCATGTAACACCCAGTGCTCATTACATCTCTTGCCCTCCTTAATGCCCATCACCCAGTTACCCCATCCCCCCACCCACCTCCCCTCCAGCAACCCTCAGTTTGTTCTCTGTAGTTAAGAGTCTCCTACGGTTTGCCTCACTCTCTGTTTTTATCTTATTTTTCCTTCCCCTCCCCTGTATTCATCTGTTTTGTTTCTTAAATTCCACATATGCATGAAATTATATGGTATTTGTCTTTCTCTGACTGACTGACTTCACCTCACATAACATACTCGAGCTCCATCCGTGTCATTGCAAATGGCCAGATTTCATTCTTTTTGATGGCTGAGTAATATTCGTGTGTGTGTGTGTGTGTGTGTGTGTGTGTGTGTGACATCTTCTTTATCCATTCATCTGTCGATGAACATCTGGGCTCTTTCCATAATTCAGCTATCGTTGATAATGCTGCTATAAACATCAGGATGCATGTGCCCCTTCAAATCAGTATTTTTTTCTAATCCTTTGGATAAATACCTAGTAGTGCAATTGCTGGGTCGTAGGGTAGCTCTATTTTTAACTTTTTGAGGAACCTCCTTACTGTTTTCCAGAGTGGCTGCACCAGCTTGCATTCCCACCAACAGTGTAGGAGGGTCCCCCTTTCTCTGCATTGTCGCCAGCACCTGTTGTTTCCTGTGTTGTTAATTTTAGCCATTCTGACTGGTGTGAGTTGGTATCTCATTGTGGTTTTGATTTGTATTTCCCTGATGGTGGGCGATGATGAGCATGTTTTCATATGTCTGTTTGCAGCTGTATGTCTTCCTTGGAGAAATGTCTGTTCATGTGTTCTGCCCATTTCTTAACTGAATTATTTATTTTTGGGGTGTTGAGTTTGATAAGTTCTTTATAGATTTTGGCTCCTAGCCCTTTATTAGATATGTCATTTGGAAATACCTTCTCCCATTACAAAGGTTGCCTTTTAGTTTTGTTGATTGCTTTCTTTGCTGTGCAGAAGCTTTTTATCTCAATGAAGTACCAATAGTTCATTTTGCTTTTGTTTCCCCTCCGGAGACCTATCTAGTAAGAAGTTGTTATGGCCCACATCAAAGAGGTTGCTGCCTGTGTTCTCCTCTAGGATTTTGATGGATTCCTGTCTCACATTTAGGTCTAATCCATTTTGAATTTTTGTGGTGTAAGAAAGTGATCCAGTTTCATTCTTCTGCATGTGGCTGTCCAATTTTCCCAACACCATACGTTGAAAAGACTGTCTTTTTTCCATTGGAGATTCTTTCCTGCTTTGTCGAAGCTTAGTTGACCATTATAGTTGTGGTTCTATTTCTGGGCCCTCTATTCTGTTCTATTGATCTATGTGTCTGTTTTTGTGCCAGTACCATACTGTCTTGATGATCACAGCTTTATAATACAGCTTGAAGTCCGGAACTGTGATGCCTCTAGCTTTGGTTTTCTTTTTCAACATTCCTTTAGCTAGTCAGGATCTTTTCTGGTTCCACACAAATTTTAGGATGGTTTGTTCCAGCTCTGTGAAAAATACTGGTGTTATTTCGATAGGGATTGCATTGAATGTGTAGATTGCTTTGGGTAGTATAGATATTTTAAAAATATTTGTTCTAATCCATGAGCATGGAATGTTTTTCCATTTCTTTGTGTCTTCCTCAGTTTCTTTCATTAGTGTTCTATAACTTTCAGAGTACAGATCTTTTATCTCTTTGGTTAGGTTTATTCCTAGATATGGTTTTTGGTGTAATTGTTAATGGAATTAGTTCCTTGATTTACCTTTCTGCTGCTTCATTATTAGTGTATCGAAATGTGACAGATTTCTGTACATTGATTTTATATCCTACGACTTTGCTAAATTCATGTGTCAGTTCTAACAATTTTTTGGTGAAGTCTTTTGGGTTTTCTACATAGAGTCATTTCATCTGTGAATAGTGAAAGTTTGACTACTTCCTTGCCAATTTGGATGCCTTTTATTTCTTTTTGTTGTCTGATTACTGAAGCTGGGGCTTCCAGTACTATGTTGAACAACAGTGGTAAGAGTGGACATCCCTGTTCATGTTCCTGACCTTAGGAGAAAAGCTCTCAGTTTTTCCCCATTAAGAATGATATTTGCTGTGGGGTTTTGTATATGGCCTTTATGATGTTGACATATGTTCCTTCTATCTCTACTTTCTTGAGTGTTTTTATCAAGAAAGGATGCTGTATCTTGTCAATATTTTTTCTGAATCTATTGAGAGGATCATATGGTTCTTATCCTTTCTTTTATTAATGTGGTGTATCACGTTGATTGATTTGCAGATATTGAACCAGACCTGGAGTCCAGGAATAAATCCCACTTGATCATGGTAAATAATCCTTCTATTAGCTAGTATGTTGTTGAGAATTCTATTAGCTAGTATGTTGTTGAGAATTTTTGCATCTGTGTTCATCAGGGATATTAGTCTGTAATTCTTCTTTTTAATGGGGTCTTTGGTTTTGGAATAAAGGTAATGCCTGCCTCCTCATAGAATGAGTTTGAGAGTTTTCCTTCCATTTCTATTTTTTTTGGAACAGTTTCAGAAGATTGGGTATTAATTCTTTAAATGTTTGGTAGAATTCCCCTGGGAAGCCATCTGGCCCAGGACTCCCAAAACAGGAGATTTTTGATTACCGATTCAGTTTCTTTGCTGGTTATGGGTCTGTTCAAGTTTTCTATTTCTTACTGTTTCAGTTTTGACAGTTTATATGTTTCTAGGAATTTATCCATTTCTTCCAGATTGCCCAAATTGTTGGCTCATAATTGCTCATAATATTCTCTTACAATTGTTTGTATTGCTGTGGTGTTGGTTGTGATTCCTCCTCTTTCATTCATGTTTTTATTTATTTGGATCCTTTGTCTTTTCTTTTTGATAAGTCAGGTTAGGGGGCTTATCAATTTTGTTAATTCTTTCAAAGAATCAGCTCCTAGTTTCATTGATCTGTTCTGTATTTTTTTAAATTTCTGTATCATTGATTTCTGCTCTAATCTTTATTATTTCCCCTTTTCTGCTGGTTTTAGGCTTTATTTTCTGTTCTTTTTTCAGCTGCTTAAGGTGTAAGGTTAGGTTGTAAATTTGAGACTTTTCTTGCTTCTTGAGGTAGGCCTGTATTGCAATATACTTCCCTCTTAGGACCGCCTTTGCTGCATCCCAAAGGCTTTGGACTGTCGTGTTTTCATTTTCATTTGCTTCCATGTATTTTTTTACTTTCTTCTTTAATTTCCTGGTTAACCCATTCATTCTTTAGTAGGGTGTTCTCTCTTTTTTTTTTTTTTTTTAAAGATTTTGTTTATTTATTTGAGAGAGAGCACAAGCAGGGGCAGAGGGAAAAGGAGAAGCAAGCTCCTCACTGAGCAGGGAGCCCGATGCAGGGCTCAATCCCAGGACCCTGGGATCGTGACCTGAGCTGAAGGCAGACACTTAACCTACTGAGTCACCCAGTTGCCCCCAGTAGGATGTTCTTTAACCTCCATGAGGTCTTTCCATATTTTTTCTTGTGTTTGACTTTAAGTTTCATAGCATTGTGGTCTGAAAATATGCATGGTATGATCTCAATCTTTTTGTACTGATTGAGGCCTGATTTGTGACCCAGTGTGTTATCTCTTCTGGAGAATGTTCCACGGGCTCTCAAAAAGTATGTGTGAATGGAATGCTCTGAATATATCTGTGAAGTCCATCTGGTCCAGTGTGTTATTCAAAGCCATTGTTTCCTTGCTGATCTTCTGCTTAAATGATCTCTCCATTGCTGTGAGTGGGGTATTAAGTCCCCTACTATTATTGTATTATTATCAATGAGTTTCTTTAAGTTTGTTAGTAATTGATTTATATATTTGGGTGCTCCTAAGTTGGGGGCATAAATATTTACAGTTGTTAGATCTTCTTGTTGGATAGACCCCTTTATTATGATAGAGTGTCCTTCATCTGTTATTACAGTCTTTGGTTTAAAATCTAGTTTGACTGATGTAAGGATAGTATTCCAGATGAGGTAATATCTTAAACACTTTATCAAGTCCTAGAACCTTCTGCAGTTTCATTTGGACACAACATGTTAGGAATTGTCATTGTCATTCTTGGTTCATTGCTCACTCTTGCAAACAGACAATTGGATGAGTTTTAAATTGGCCTGAGACTCAATAATTACATCAAATTCAATCTTTTCAATTTTATAATAAAAACTCCACACCAAATACAGGTGTTATCAATCTCTGAACTTTCTCTGAACTTTCTCATGTTTCTGCTAATGGAGGGTGGGGTGTTGCAGAGGAGGGCAGCAGAAACCATTTGGTTTATATTTGCAGTCCATTTTGGAAGCTGGATTCTTTTCCTCATTTTTTTCTTGCTCATGCAAATAGTTTGATGCATTTCTACTCCCAGGAAACAAATCATGGCAGCGGAAGCAAGCAAGTCATGCTCTTTCTAAAAAGAGGGATTAAGTTTGGAGTTTCTGATGTCTCTTCTGTTTCTAACATTCCATGGCTGTCTGATTCTGTCTTGGAGACTTTGGGGAGGCAGGAAAAGGCCAACCAGGATTAAACATGTTCTTTAGATAATCAACCGTTTGCACTTCAGCAATTAAATATGAAAAACTTCCGTTCTCAATCTCTTACCAAGTTTCACAAGAGTAGTGAGAGACTGATCTCTAACAATGTTGTGGACAAGTAGAGGTGTAAGAAATGAAATACTAAGTCTTACATAATGATGTGCATTTCAGGAAGAAAAACGGAATATTCTGAAACAAAATATACATGTGAATGACTTTCCAAGGGCAAAAATATGAAGAACCTCTTCACCAGACTCAGAATATTTCTTGGGCATCATTATAGCAGACACACGTTGCTGCAGTGAATCTATTTGGAGATGACAATGTTATAAGCATCTTGAGAGGTAAGTGTGATTTTTTTTTAAGATTTTATTTATTTATTTGACAGAGATAGAGACAGCCAGCGAGAGAGGGAACACAGCAGGGGGAGTGGGAGAGGAAGAAGCAGGCTCGTAGCGGAGGAGCCTGATGTGGGGCTCGATCCCATAACGCCGGGATCACGCCCTGAGCCGAAGGCAGACGCTCAACCACTGTGCCACCCAGGCGCCCCATAGAGAGGTAAGTGTGACTTAAAAAAAAAAACGGCAGTATCATCAATGAGTACAGTACCATCAAACTTCTTTTCTCTAGAAGTTAATTCTACTTATTTAAAAGGATCCTCCAGGATATAATTTTGAATGCTGTCAGGAACAACAGCAGTTGTCTTCCTTATGTCCAATTCTTCCAAATTCCTGGAGACAAAGTAAACATACACAGTATACCGTACACCTGTGTGTTCAGGGGGGAAAATCTTTGTCAATGACATGGTACCAGATCCCTGAGTTAATTCTCCATATGTCCTGTGACTCACCGTGTAACAGTAAACAAATCATATTTAAGAGTGGAAAAATCTTGGGGCGCCTGGGTGGCACAGCGGTTAAGCGTCTGCCTTCGGCTCGGGTGTGATCCCGGCGTTATGGGATCGAGCCCCACATCAGGCTCTTCCTCTATGAGCCTGCTTCTTCCTCTCCCACTCCCCCTGCTTGTGGTCCCTCTCTCACTGGCTGTCTCTATCTCTGTTGAATAAAGTAATTAAAAAATCTTANCCTGAGTTAATTCTCCATATGTCCTGTGACTCACCGTGTAACAGTAAACAAATCATATTTAAGAGTGGAAAAATCTTGGGGCGCCTGGGTGGCACAGCGGTTAAGCGTCTGCCTTCGGCTCGGGTGTGATCCCGGCGTTATGGGATCGAGCCCCACATCAGGCTCTTCCTCTATGAGCCTGCTTCTTCCTCTCCCACTCCCCCTGCTTGTGGTCCCTCTCTCGCTGGCTGTCTCTATCTCTGTTGAATAAAGAAATTAAAAAATCTTAAAAAAAAAAAAAGAGTGGAAAAATCTTAGCAATGCGAGATTGGAATTATCTGGAGCCTTCGCTGAACAGCTTCAAAGATTTTTTTAGAGTCGTTTTAGAGAGAGCTTACCTCTGGCCTCCTGGCCATACACATATACATAAGATAAGGATCTTGAAAAAACAGGGAGAGAGCCCTGAACAAACCCAGAACAAGGAAAGACAGTCCCAAAGAAGGAGGTAAGTCTAGCAGCACAGGTGGTAATGGCTCTTTATCTCCATACAAGCGAATGTTCCAGGCCCAAGGCACTCTTCAGCAGTTGCACAAGGGTCAACAAACTGCTCACAACTGCCTTTCCCAACACTTATCTATCTCTTAACAGCTGTGTTGGCCAAGTTATCGAACCTTGCTGAGTTGTTCCCTCATCTGTATGATAGGAGGCAGTAATAATAATGACAAAAGGAATACCTACTTTGTAGGGTTTGAGTATTAAATAAGATAATGAATTTAAAAAAAACCCCACCTGTTAGTATCATGCTAGCACATAAGTGCTCAGTAAACGTTATCAAAAACTCAAGACCCGAACTTTAGTCAGCCCCCGGTGCTATGTTTTCTGGATGGGAAGGAAGTAGAGACATTCACTTATCCATTTCACAAACATTTATTGAATGTCTTTTATGCTACAGACACTATTCTAAGTAACAGGAACTCAGAGACAAATAAGAAAAATTAAATCTCAGGGAGCCTGGGTGTCTCAGTCGTTAAGCGTCTGCCTTCGGCTCAGGGCGTGACCCCAGCGTCCTGGGATGCAGCCCCGCATCGGGCTCCCTGCTCCCCTGGGAGCCTGCTTCTTCCTCTCCCACTCCCCCTGCTTGTGTTCCCTCTCTCACTGGCTGTCTCTATCTCTGTCAAATAAATAAATAAAATCTTAAAAAAATACTAAATCTCTTCTGATGGTTAAGATGCCACTAAACAAATACATGTATGTTGGGGCTGACGAGCACTTTGAAGAAAAGTAAGGCGAAGTAGGGTGATTTCAAGTGAGGAAGAGCCTCTCGGAGAGGCCGACTGGGAGATCTACGGGGAGGTAACCAATAAGCGAGGCCTGAAACAAGTGATGGGAAGAGCCTTGAGAAGCTTGGGGAAGAGTGGTCAAAGCAGAGGGAGTACCACCTGCAAAGGCCCTCAGAGAAGAACAAGGTGGGGACGTCTAAGAGTGGGAAGAAGCTGCCAGCAAGAGAGACTGAAGGTAAATGACAGGCAGAAGCCAGCACGGTAGTGTGTCAGAGGTCATGGTGAGGACTTCGGATTTCATTTGTAATGTGTTGGATCAGGATACAATAAAAATGATATACAGTTTCAAAAGAGAATTCTGGCTGCTTTCAAGGGGATAAGAACAAAAGGATTCAAATAGGGGTTAGTTCAGCAGGCATGGAAAGGGCTGGTGGTTATTCGGACTAAAGTGGTGACGGAGGAGGCGAGAAATGTTTTGGGGGAGAGTTTGAAGATGATGGTGTGTGAGAGGGAAAGAGGGCTTTGCCTGAGCAGTCTGGTGCCTGGCTAGGGGATTACTGAGGTGGGGAGCCCTGGAGCAGAAGAAGCAGGTGGGGGATGGAAATCACGAGCGTGACTTCGACAGGGTGAGTTTGAGGTGCCTGTGAAATGCCCAAATGGCAGTGTGAAGTAGGTCATTAAATGTGCAAATCTGGAGCTCGGGTGAGGGACTATGGTGAAGATACAAAGCTGGGGTTCATAAGCATTTAGATTGTATTTAAAGTCATGGGACTGGATGAAATCATTCAAAAAGTGAGTATGGGTTAAGAAGAAAAGAGGTCAAAGATGGCACGCTGGGACACAGGAGCACAGAGGGCAGGCAGCTGAGGGTATCCTGTGAAGAAGGCTAAGAAGGAATAGCTACATCCCCACTCGACGGTAGCAGAAGCTGAGTCCTAGAATGGGCTCCTTTCCGGCCCGCAGGTCCCATGGCCTCATCCAGGCCTCAGCCCAATGCAGCCTTTGCCGCAGCCAGCAATAAATTTAAAGGATTAGTACAGAATAAGCTTCAGACATTGTAATACTCAACACATATCCATTAAACAGTATGTACGAATGAATAAATGAATATTGACAGATTTTATTTTATTCCTCTTTAAATATTTACAAGCACTTACTTGCATTTGATTTTTCTCCCTGGAGAGATTGCATCTGCTTCATTTTAAGGTCTGTCAGAGGCAATTTTTGTTAAAGCCGGAAATCTTTTCTATTAGCTTTGATGGCATAAATCTTCTAGAACTTTATAAACTAATAATGAAAATATTTGGTTCTTAAATAAAGGGATGTGCAAATTTTATATCTTACAATTTCATTGAATAAGATATTAGAGGTACCATCTACTAATAATATGCATTTATTCACTTCATTATGAAACCAAAACTTATGTAATACTTACATGTTCAAAACACACTCTCAGCTGTGTGTAGGATCTGGTAATTGACACTCCAGTAAGACCAGGAATGAAAATTAGTATGAATACGTGTCAGGTACAAAGGTTTTCACATGCATTCCTTTTTTTTCATGATTCTTACAGCATCTTGTGAGAACGAGACTATTGTTACCTGTTCATACGACATAAAAATTCAAAGAGTTAAGTAACATTCTTGTGGCCCAACAATTAGAACTGGGCCGAACTAAGATTTGAACCAGCTCTGTATGATTGTGAAGCTTGAACTCTTGCTCACTCTGCTCTGGGACCCTCTTCCTGAATCATCATCAGCATAAATAGCATTTTTACTTATAGCATAAAATTGAAAAAATCGTATAAGCTTGGCCAACATAAGCATGTGTCTCCAAACAAAAAGACATCACAGTGACATTCTGGAATTCAGACTGAAGCTGGAGGTAATCCCATTCAAGTGTCTATCAAAAATGGTAACGTTGGGGCACCTGGGTGGCACAGCGGTTGGGCGTCTGCCTTCGGCTCAGGGCGTGATCCCGGCATTATGGGATCGAGCCCCACATCAGGCTCCTCTGCTAGGAGCCTGCTTCTTCCTCTCCCACTCCCCCTGCTTGTGTTCCCTCTCTCACTGGCTGTCTCTATCTCTGTCAAATAAATAAATAAAATCTTTTAAAAAAAATGGTAACGTTCTCTGTAACATCTGGAAAGCGCGAGCCGGAAACTTGGTCTCTGGACGAGGCGGCAGGAGGCAGCAGGGCAGCGCCCCAGGCAGGACCAGAGCCGCAGCTCTCTTGGCGGGAGGGGCGCAGCCGCGAACTCGCAGGCGGGCAGCCTCAGAGTCCCTGCTGCCTCCGCAGCCACAGCAAAAGCGAAAACTCTTGGAAGAAAACAAAAGCCAGCACAGTCGGTCTTGGGCCAAGTGAGCCGCAGTAGCAAGAGCAGGGACAGCCGTGGAGCGGCCTCAACAGCACTGTGCTCGGAGCCAGATGACCAAACAACGGCGGGGGTGGGGGGGCGGTGAGATGGTGGGGAAGGAAGTCCTCGGCATCCTCGCGAAGCCCAGGGACTAAATTTACTTGGTGGTCATCGTGCTCCAGTTCAAGGATGGAGTTTCACATATCTCCCTGCAATATGCTGGAGAGGTACTATACCTGAATCTATGCCTAGTCACTGCACGTGTTTTAATGAGATAATATATATATTAAAGTGCATCGTGGACAGCAACATGGCAGCTAAAAATAATTACTTATACTTTTGCTGTTAATGATATATAGTGATCACAAATATTATTAGTAATTAAATGTGTAATTTAGAAACTCCATACCAAAGAGACTATTGGTTATTTTGCCATTCTTAATTCAGTAATTTGAATGGGTCCTATTTCCTATCCTTTTGGATTCTGTGAATAGTCACCATATGGGAAGGATCTTACCTTATAAGGATGACCAACTGGACTTTATCTAATAAATCTGAGCTCAGATGATAGGCCTTCCAGGCATCTGCTGGCCTGAGCCTTGCTCTTCTCAGCTACGGGATGGAGAGTCAATAGCGTATTTAAGATCGTGGCCTTCGGAGCTACGCTAAGTTCAAAGCCCAGCTCCGCACATCACCATCGGTGTGAACGTGTTATTTGACTTCTGGTGCCCCTTCGTCTGTAAACTAGAGATGACAGTAGTTGAGTCTGTCTCAGGGGTTGTTGTGAGAATTAAGTGAGCAATGGGGTATTACCTACTTTGAACAGCGCCCACTGCTCTTTTTATATTGTTTGTAACCCCTCAGCTGGAGGCCGACTCCTGCCCCCTTATTTTCAGACAACCTTCTGCTCACCCCTTGACCCTGAATTCCTGAAGCTCCTCTTGCAGTTCTGGAACATTTCGAGGATTTCTGTGGTTTAAATTGGGTTGTTTCTCAGCTTTCCCTACTGTTGGGGTTCGGGGTACTTAGCTCTGGTGCTTTCCAGCTTCCAAAATTATGTTGCCGTCCTCTCCTCGTGCTCGTGGGCCTAAGTTTTTATTGGAGTTGAAGCACGAGAGGAAGCAAAATTAGATGTTCCTATTCCACAAGGTGGGAGACTAGGATGAAAAGTTAAGAACCTTAAAGTGCTGTTTTTCAAAGCTAGGAGGGCACATGATACCGCAGATAGAGATCAGGGCACTTGTGACAAAGCCTGATTAGGACGCTAAGAGGAGGAATCTCTCAAAAGTAATGAAACATTTTAAAAAAGATTATAGTAAGTGATGATAAGCTCCAGGTCTTCTGACCCTTAATATGAAGGAAAATTTTAAATAGCAATTGCCTTGAAACTTTTAGGAGAAAACTTACATTCTTTCTCTGACCCTTGAATTTGTAAATCTTGTCTTTAAATGTAAATACCCAGGAGATAACCAAAACACTGTCCACAGGGACTAAGAAAAAAAAGGGTGGGGGGGAAGGCCTTTTAAAATACAGCTTGAAAGGGGTAAGAACAGCTCTGTAGGTAAGGAAAGGAGGAGATGTGTGAGAAAGGTATAAGGAATGAAAACGCATTTTTTTACTGAGGGGGAAAAGAAAGTAATTTTGTCCTACGTTGAGATTGGTTGTTTAGAGAGGGAAAATTTAGGACAAAATCTGAATGAAAAAGTTGTAGAAGATTTGTGAAGGGGAATCCTTGGAAAGGAATTTTACAGGTGGTCAGGACTGATGAAGATTGAATAAATGAGTTTTAAAAGTCCACTGATAGAAGATAAAATGTGGTTTTCTCTCTATTAAAAAGACAACACTTTCTTGCATTGTTGGTCTGCTCTTGATAAGAAATTATAAACAGAGGTTTATAATGAAATTAAATTTTAAAAATTATAAACAAAGGTTTATAATAAATTAAAAAAAAACAAGTTTCTATGTTTTGTCTTTACCAAGTTTGTAAGAAGCTCCCATGAGGTCTTTAACCGTGGCCATTTTTGTCTTCTGTTACTTGCAGAGTTGCTGTTTTACTCGGCCGCTTCAGCCGAATGTGTTCCTGCAAAAGTGCTTCATCTTCCAGGAGATTCGTGGAAAAGACTTTGACAAGTACAGGTTTCTGGTAACCAGGATCAATTTGCCTTCATGTAGGAGGGATGATAATAAACCTTTTAAGTGCTCGCCCAAGGCTACCTGAATAGCCCCACAGTATGTCATGGGATGGTGGCTGGGGACCTGTCCTTGTTCTCCTTCCTCACATCAGTGAAATGTACATCAATGGCCAAAACGTTAACATGTAGAAACTTGCCTCTGCCACAGGACACCTTACAGGCTTTGCTGGAGCCTCTGCAAGGAAAGGATGGGCCGCGAATCCACAGAAAATGCAAGGCCCAGGCACTGCCATTGGCTTTGGGTGGCATCTGGTCCAGTAAGACTTATGTTGTCCCAAAAGTTATGATTGATAAGGTACAATCCTATCCAACCCCCCAAAATGTGAAGGAGGCGCAAGCTTCTGTAAGGATTTGGGGGTTGGGGAGGACTTTTATTCCCTACCTGGCATACTGCCTCCATCTCTTATTCTGCCGGGTAAAGAAAGGGCACACGTGGGACTGGGGATCAGAGCAGCAAGCTGGTTTTAAGAGAGCAAAAATATTGGCAAAGCAGATTAAAGCTCTGGGCATCTCCCAAGTAGGGCTAACATTTGAGTTAAATATGTCTGTGACTCCAAAGAGGGGAGCGTGTCCCTAGGGTTTTGGTCCCAGTTCCGGCAGGGGGCAGAAACCCAATAAACCCCAGGGAGCAGCAGCTCCCAGCAATGGACACAGCGCTCCTCCAGGTCGCGCCTCTCACACAGCAGCCGGTGGGTGGAGCTGAGTGGTCTGGCTGGTGATCTCGCAGGAGCCCTGACTGTTCAGCCTTTACGCTGACAGCTACGCTGCACCAAAGGGATTAGCCCTATGGCTTGGACGATGGGAGGCCAAGGGGTGGATGATTTCGAATAAGCCCTTATGGGGTCAAGAGGTGTGGGAAGACATTTGAGATCATCTGCAAGATCTTGTCTAAGGAGCCCTCACCGTTTTCCATGCCACAGCTCATAAGGGGCTGACACCCCCGGCAATCAGGAAATTGATGCCTTACCTCAGGTACCAGCTTGAGCTAATGACCCTCCAGTAGGCACAGCAGATTGGGTGGCAGAAAGAATGGCCATCACGGTCCCCAGGTGGGATGGCATATGGCCAATGATGCCAAATTGCCCTTGAAGTACAGAGGCTTCATTAATGAGGGAACAGGCCATCCCGTGTGTTCTAAACAACACCCCAGGCAACTGCCGGAAGAATCTGGGGCCATTCGCTGCAGTTCCAACTGGTGAAGAGCTGGCAAATTGATTATACTGGCCCCCTCCAAGTGAAGACCCAGTATACGCCCTGGTTTGCGCGGACGCTGCATCCGGCCTAACGCAAGCGGTCCCCCGCTGCTGTGCGCAACAGGCTGCCGCCGTTAGGGGCTTAGAGGACTGAGTCAACTGTGTGTGGGTACCCTCATCGAGTAGATAGCAATTAGGGAGTCACATTTCGAAGGTCAGGGTATGTAAGACTGGGGGAAAAAAAGACATCAAATGGAGGTTTCATCTCCCCAGTGATCCACAAGCAGCAGGATTGGTAGAAAGAAAACAAATATTAAAACAGCAGATTAAATTGTTAGCAGATGAAACCACCGTGGCCTGGTGGACTGGAGTACTGTCTAGGCGTTCGTACATTTGAATCATCAGTGAGTAGGACCAGTTGCCCCATATGCCAGACTGGGGACCCCTGCCAAGGCCCCCAACACCAAAAAGGTGTGGACACGACAGGAGACCGTCATTGCTCCAACTCTCAGCTGTGCGTCAACATGCTGTGCTGCTGAGACCGCTGAGACCGCCGAGCCCGCCGCGCCTGGGAAAGAAATTAGCTCCTGGAGTTTGCAATGCCGCACGCTGACGGGCCGGCGATCTACTTCACACTCATTCTCCACTGGGATCCACTGTCGTGCTGCAAGCCGGACTTGTGGAAATGCACGAGGCCTGATGGAGCACACACCTTGAGAGAGAGGAGAAGGTGGGGTCCTCTTCTGCAT
The DNA here is from genome assembly GCF_002007445.2 of Ailuropoda melanoleuca. Lineage (NCBI taxonomy): Eukaryota > Metazoa > Chordata > Mammalia > Carnivora > Ursidae > Ailuropoda > Ailuropoda melanoleuca. The sequence goes on along the minus strand of NC_048219.1, from coordinate 55,539,149 downwards.
ATCCTGTCCGTAGTCTGTCTGCTCATGCCTGACAGTGCTACCTCCCCTGGCCAATAATCCCTAAAGCTGCCGTCCTCCCTGTCTCCTCAAGCCTGGGTGGACACTGTCTCATTGCTGTGATCACCTGGCTACTGTCTTTGTTCCCTCCATGGCCTTGGAGGGTGTTATAGCCCACATAGAGAGCCTTACTACATTCAGCCAGCAAGCCCTGAAGGATAGCCAAAATCTGTCCTTACTGAATGCTGAAATGACTCTAATGAGAACTGTCCTCTAAAATAGGATGACCTTGGACATTATTACTACCTCAGAGGGAGGCACCTTGCCATTATCAAACCAGAATGTTCTCAGCTCATACCTGATGAGTCTGTAGCATCCTTATTAAATCACGTGAGGACACAGGTGAATGCCCTGAGTGAGCCAGCCCCGAGCCTAGAGGATTTAATAAATGGATGATTTGGATCCTGAGGCTCCTGATAGAAAGAGTTGTCACTAATTCGGGGAATTACTGTCTTCCCCTGTTTTCTCTTACATCTGCCTGTATTGTTGTTATGGCATCTGCCTCCATTGCAGCAGCCAGCCTCCAAAAGAGCCACCTCCATGTTAATGAAACCCCTTGCTGACCACTCAGGGCTCATTGTGGAAGAGGGGAGCACATGAGATCGTAAGAACTGGTCACCAGGGGTGGAATGTCGGGAGTGTCATCACAGAGGCATGGCCACCGATTGACCTGTGAATACTCAGCCTCCTCACCCCTTCCTCTGTCCTTGGAATGCAGCTTCTGCTCGCCTTTGCTGCTCCCAGAGGCTTCTCCAAAGACACAGCCTTGAGATAGTGATGTAGTATTGAAAACACCTGCACGGTATATGCGACTAAGCCCAGTTAGGGCCCCTTTATAAGCTTTTTAAGATTTGGAGGGTTGCTGCAGGGATCCGTTCATCTTGTTGCCGCCCAAGACAAAGCCTTGTATGTGAGGTCGTTGCTCTTACTAAAACTGCCACCTGCCACCCTGGAGTGACCCGCCTCTTTCGTCTCTCCCTGCCCTGTGTGCGGGAGCCAGTTTCAGAGCACACCAGGAAAGTTCCCGAACCTTCCCCCCCATTCCAACCATGCTGCTCGGTCATCCCTATCAAGCTCCCCTACTTCTCCATTTGGGGGGCCCCCCTCCACTTTCAAACTGTACAAGGAGGACAAAGGGCCATGACACGAAGACAGGTGCAGTGTTGAGGGGGTATAAATGGTACGATGACATGTGCTTGATTGAATCAGCAGGTCTGCTGGGGCCTGAGGCGCTGGCTTGCCAGGGCAGGTCTTCAGGGCAGCCTTTCTCCTTCAGCCCACCTTCACGTCCCCATTGGCCGAGACTGCCCCGCCCTCCCCACGTCAGCCCCTCCCAGGTCCGCTTTGCGCCCAGGCAGGGCCCACCTTGCTGAGAGGCTTGACCTGAGCCCGCAGGTGGAGGAGCTCGGTCCCGCCGAGGAGTGAGGAGGGACTGCCGTCATGACACCACCGCAGCGTGGTCGCCTGTGCCTCCTCGCCCGCCCACCACACGGCGTCCCCGCGCTGGCTGTGCTGCTGCTGTCACTGCTGCCATTCTGGGCAGGGGCCCGCTGCCCTTGCCAGGATCCAGCGTTGTGCCAACCCATCACCCAGCATCCTGACTTCGAGGTCAGTGCCTCTCCCTTGCCCTTTCGGGTTTGGTGCTTATGGCCTGGTAAGAAGCTAGAGTAAAACTGAGCCTGGAGAAGAGGTGGTGCGGGTGCAGTCACCAACTTTGACACTCCGTGAGGGCCTCTTCATGGATTGCCTTCATCATACGATGGGGAAACTCAGGTTGGGTAACTCTTCCCGTGGCTCACAGTTAGTGCGGCCGGAAAGAGGCAGGCAGGTATTCCAACCCGCGTCTGGCCCCAAATGTAAGTTCCTTTCATTGGCCCGCAGTGCCTCTCGGTGGCACTCTGGGCATACTAGCGAGGAGGTAGGGTAAGAAGGCATTTGCGAAGCAGCAAGTTCAATTGTTTTCTAAGAGCCTGAATATTTAGCCTGAGAGAATCGCAGCACAACAGGACATTGGAATGCAGAATGTTCTGCAGTACCTTTGCTTTTCCCCATCTACCAGCCTTTTCTTTTAGGCACCTCAAAACAATCCAAGAGGGATGGTAAAAATATTTTCCTTCTACCCACCTACCAATTTATACGGCTTTGCGGAACTTTAATCAAACACCCTTTTACAGGTGATATGAAAATCAGTGGACACCTAGAGTTTGATGACTACAATAGGAGTTGAAGGAGGAAAGGCTTAATACTGTGAAAAATAATGGACGAAAACCTCCTTTAACTTTTTGAGGAACCTCCATACTGTTCTCCAGACTGGCTGCATCCATTTGCATTCCCACCAACAGGGCAAGAGGCTTCCCCTTTCTCTGCATCCCCTCCAACCCTGGTTGTTTCTTGGGTATTAAAGGGGGCACTTGTTATGATGAGCACTAGGTGTTGTGTTTAAGTGACGGATCCCTGAATTCTCCTCCAGAAACCCATACTGCACTGTATGCTCACTAACTAAAATTTAAATTAAAAAAAAAAAAAAGAAAAAAGAAGGAAACTTCCTAAAGGAATGGTCAGGAGGCCAGGCAGGGGGAGCTCTCACCTCCTTGTCAAGTGCAGAAACAATAGGGAAAGCAGGGGTACTTTGCAGGTGGGTGTTACTTTACTATGTAACTGGGAAGAAAGGCTCTCCTCCTTCCTGGCAACAATGCGACATCCTCACAACTTAGCCAGTGAAAAGCCCCTATACTTCAAACTCCCAATTTACTCCAATTGACTTTTTGTTTGTAACAGCCTTCCTAACGTCCCCCTTTCCTCTATAAAAGAGTGTTTTTCTCCTTTGTTTTGTGGTTTTGCTGTAGCTTGTTTGTCCTAGTTTGCAATTCCCTGCTGTTCCCAAATAAACACTTCTTCCCAGGTAAGATAGCCAACGGTTTTATTTTTAAGGTTAACATTAACATTACTTAGTGATCAGAAGCGGGATCCAGAGAAGAACTCCCCTCTCCCCACCCCGAACAGCTCTGAGGCTGGTAAGCAAACAGGTGCTGGTCTCCTTGGAGCCTGGATTCCTTGCTTTCTTGCCCACCCTGGGGTATGTAGGTAAGTTTTGTCCCAGATTTCAAGCACCACACTGTGTGTTTGAGTTTTCCAGACATTATTTGGGATTTGTTTTAAGGTCTTGTTTTTGTTTTCTAAGAGTACTCGGCCCTTGGTAGGACTCCGTTTGGAATTGGACTGTTGCTACTGGAACTGTGCGGGCCTTTGGCCTGATTCCTTCTGGAAACAGGCTTTTCCTGTCGAAACTGCTGTTCAGGAATTTTTCTCTTTAGAGAAAAACCTCCAGGAAGTGGGATTCCAGTCATCAGAATGCCTTGAGGGTGCCCCCCAGCCAAGCTCTGGCCAGTTTTGTTTTAAAACTATGGTCTTGGTGCCTGGATGGCTCAGTTGGTTGAGTGGCTGCCTTTGGTTCAGATGGTGATCTCGAGGTCCTGAGATTGAGCCCCACATCAGGCTCTCTGCTCACTGGGGAGTCTGCTATTCCCTCTGCCCCTCCCCCGCCTGTTCTCTCTCACAGTCTCAAATAAATAAAATCTTTAAAAAAACAAAACTGTGGTCTCTCCCATATGCATTTATAACTGAATGGATTGACTTAACCAAAATGCAGAACATCAATGGCCATTATGGGGAATTTTGATCTCCCCAAACTTGCTTTACTCAAAGTTAGAAAGCTGTGGCTCCAAAACAAAAAAAACTGAATGGGATGCTTATGTTAAATGGTACCTGGAGGCTTCCAGATGTCCTCAGGATTCTTTTTTTTTTTTAAATGTTTTTTTTTATTATATTATGTTAATCACCATACAGTACATCCCCGGATTCCGATGTAAAGTTCGATGTTTCATTAGTTGCGTATAACACCGTGCACCATGCAATACGTGCCTTCCTTACTACCCATCACCAGTCTATCCCATTCCCCTCACCCCCCTCCCCTCTGAAGCCCTCAGTTTGTTTCTCATAGTCCATAGTCTCTCATGTTTCATTCCCCCTTCTGATTACCCCCCCTTTCTTTATCCTTTTCTTCCCCTACCGATCATCCTAGTTCTTATGTTCCATAGATGAGAGAAATCATATGATAATTGTCTTTCTCTGCTTGACTTATTTCACTTAGCATTATCTCCTCCAGTGCCGTCCATGTTGCAGCAAATGTTGAGAATTCGTTCTTTCTGATAGCTGAGTAATATTCCATTGTATATATGGACCACAGCTTCTTAATCCAGTCATCTGTTGAAGGGCATCTCGGCTCCTTCCATGATTTGGCTATTGTGGACAATGCAGCTATGAACATTGGGGTGCATATGGCCCTTCTCTTTACTACGTCTGTATCTTTGGGGTAAACACCCAGTAGTGCAATGGCTGGGTCATAGGGTAGTTCAATTTTTAACTTTTTAAGGGACCTCCACACTGTTTTCCAGAGTGGCTGTACCAACTTGCATTCCCACCAACAATGTAGGAGGGATCCCCTTTCTCCACATCCTCTCCAACAATTGTTGTTTCTTGCCTTGTCTATCTTTGCCATTCTAACTGGCGTAAGGTGGTATCTCAGTGTGGTTTTGATTTGAATTTCCCTGATGGCTAATGATTTTGAACATTTTTTCATGTGTCTGTTAGCCATTTGTATGTCTTCATTGGAAAAGTGTCTGTTCATATCTTCTGCCCATTTTATGATTTGTTTATTTGTTTCTCGTGTATTGAGTTTGAGAAGTTCTTTGTAGATCTTGGATACCAGTCCTTTATCTGTGGTGTCCTTTGCAAATATATTCTCCCATTCCGTGGGCTGTCTCTTAGTTTTTTTGACTGTTTCCTTGGCTGTGCAGAAGCTCTTTATCCTGATAAAGTCCCATAAGTTCATTTTATCTTTTATTTCTCTTGCCTTTGGAGATGTGTCGTGAAAAAGGTTGCTCTGGCCGATGTCATAGAAGTTGTTGCCTATGTTCTCCTCTAGAATTTTGATGGATTCCTGTCTCACATTGAGGTCTTTCATCCATTTGGAGTTTATTTTTGTGTATGGTGTGAGAGAGTGGTCAAGTTTCATTCTTTTGCATGTAGCTGTCCAATTTTCCCAGCACCATTTATTGAAGAGACTGTCTTTTTTCCACCGGATGTTTTTTCCTGCTTTATCAAAGATTAGTTGCCCAAAGAGCCGAGGGTCCATTTCTGGGTTCTCTATTCTGTTCCATTGGTCGATGTGTCTGTTTTTGTGCCAGTACCATGCTGTCTTTGTGATCACAGCTTTGTAGTACAGCTCGAAATCCGGCATTGTGATGCCCCCAGCTTTGTTTTTCCTTTTCAACAGTTCCTTGGAGATTCGGGGCCTTTTCTGGTTCCATACAAATTTAAGGACTATTTGTTCCAGTTCTTTGAAAAATGTCCTCGGTATTTTGATCGGGATAGCATTGAAAGTGTAGATTGCTCTGGGTAGTATGGACATTTTAACTATGTTAATTCTTCCAATCCATGAGCATGGAATATTTTTCCATCTTTTTATGTCTTCCTCAATATCTTTCAAAAGTGATCTATAGTTTCTAGGATATAGGTCCTTTACGTCTCTGGTTAAGTTAATTCCAAGGTAACGTATGGTTTTTGGTGTTATTGTAAATGGGATGGATTCCCTAATTTCTCTTTCTTCAGTCTCGTTATTCGTGTATAGAAATGCAACTGATTTCTGGGCATTGATTTTGTATCCTGCCACCTTACTGAATTGTTCTATAACTTCTAATAGTTTGGGAGTGGATTCCTTTGGGTTTTCCATATAGAGTATCATGTCATCTGCAAAGAGAGACAGTTTGACTTCTTCTTTGCCGATTTGGATACCTTTGATCCCTTTTTGTCTTCTGATTGCTGTTGCAAGGACTTCTAGTACTATGTTGAATAATAGTGGCGAGAGTGGGCATCCTTGTCGTGTTCCTGATCTTAAGGGAAAGGCTTCCAGCTTTTCCCCATTGAGAATAATGCTTGCAGTAGGCTTTTCATAGATGGCTTTTATGAGATTGAGAAATGTACCCTCTATTCCTACACTCTGAAGGGTTTTAATCAGGAAAGGATGCTGTATTTTGTCAAATGCTTTTTCTGCATCAATTGAGAGGATCATATGGTTCTTGAGTCTTTTCTTGTTGATATGATGTATCACATTGATTGATTTGCGAGTGTTGAACCATGCTTGCATCCCAGGTATGAATCCCACTTGGTCATGATGGATAATCCTTTTAATGTACTGTTGGATTCTATTAGCAAGGATCTTGTTGAGGATTTTGGCATCCATATTCATTAGAGAAATCGGTCTGTAATTCTCCTTTTTGAGGGGGTCTTTGCCTGGTTTGGGGATCAAGGTAATATTAGCCTCATAGAATGAGTTTGGTAGCTTTCCTTCTGTTTCTATTTTTTGAAATAGCTTTAGGAGAATAGGGTATTATTTCTTCTTTGAATGTTTGGTAGAATTCCCCAGGAAAACCGTCCGGGCCTGGAGTTTTATTATTTGGAAGATTGTTTATCATTGACTCAATTTCTTCATAGTTAATTGGCCTGTTTAAGAAATCTTTCTTCCTGTTTCAGTCTTGGAGTTTTCCTCTTTGCAAGATACTATTTCTAACCTGAGGCAAAAAAATTGAAAGGAGTCAAAATGGCTTCTGAGGCTCCTTTTCCCCTCCCTCATCTTTGCAGACGTGAATCTGTCTCCTCCTTCCTCTCCCGAGCCTCTTAAAAACCATACTCTTTATTTTTAAACTTTTTTTTAATTTTTATTTTTTAGATCTTATTTATCTGAGAGAGAGAGAGAGAGAACACATGAACGGGAAGGGCAGAGGGAGCAGGAAAAGCAGACTCCCCGCTGACTGCGGAGCAGAGAACCTGAGGCAGGGCTCCATCCCAGGACCCTACAATCATAACCTGAGCTGAAGGCAGATGCTTAACTGACCGAGTCACCCAGGCACCCAGTTTTTTGTTGACCTAAACAAAACCCAAGTGTCTTATGTTCCCTGGACTAAGGCCGAATGGTGAGCCATAAAGTGTCCTAAAGTGACTGAGTACCTCCATAAACTTTGCTGAAGAATTTAGCATATTCAGACTGAACAGCTTCGAGACTCAGCTTTCTATCAACTAGCCCACCTGCTTAGCGGTGAGGACCAGGCCAAACACCGGATGAAACTAACCCTAAGGTAACATCCTGACGGTGATTTAAAGAAACCCCTAACTTTTGACACGATACTGGAACGCTTGCTGGGGATCTCTACTGAGCAATTAGAGTAGCTTTTGTTCAGCTTGCTGATTGAAACAAGATTCAGCCTTACACAGCCTGACAAACCTGTTCATGATTATTACAGTCAACTCCAAATTGTATTTTAAGACTGTTCTGGTCTTTCTGTAGATGTTGAATCCACCCGAGTGGCATTTCATTCTGTTTATCAGTGGGCTTAACCGGGATCTTTTCTTTTAGTTAAAAGGATCAGGATGAAATAGGAAATTTACCACTCCAGATTTAGTTAATTTGACAAATCTGCTCACTCACATCTTTGATGACCCACCTAAAAGAAAAACTGCTAAAATTCTTAATTTTTTTTTTAAATTATATTTGACAGAGATAGAGACAGCCAGCAAGAGAGGGAACACAAGCAGGGGGAGTGGGAGAGGAAGAAGCAGGCTTCCAGCGGAGCAGGGAGCCTGATGTGGGGCTCGATCCTGTAACGCCGGGATCACGCCCTGAGCCGAAGGCAGACGCTCAACAACTAAGCCACCCAGCGCCCCTAAAATTCTTAATTTTCAACTCCAGCAAATGAAGGCCTCTAAATAAAACCAAAATCCCTGTAGTTTCTGTTGTTACTGCTCTTAAGAGCCAGGGCCTTGGGAAAAAGAGAGTTTTATGAATTTAAGCATTCCAGGTACCTTCAGCCTTCTAGTTGGCCTTTCCAGTGTCCTCTTAATTCCCGGTAACAGAGTCCAAGAAATTATAGGGGCTCTTCTCAATCCTCCCTCTTAATTGACTTCAGAGAAACCACTCTCCAGACTGGAAATGAAAATCTGTTTTTATTGATACCACAGCTACCCTCCCAGGGCTTACCCCCACTGCTACAGAGCAGCCCCTGCCTTAGAGCACTAAAGCAGTTCCAATAGTAGGGCTCTCGAATAAACCTCGACAAGACCCTGCTCCAAACCTTTTCCCTTTTGTCGGGGCCCTTTGAGACCTACCCTTTTTCTCCTTATTCTACCTCCATTTATTGGGCTGAGATTTCTTAGAAAAGTAGGATGCCAAGATTTTTCTCAAAAGGGAGAAATAATTCTAGAATTTGACAACAGTAATAAAAGTAGCCAACCAGGAAAATTAAAAGACGCTTCAATGTTTTTTATTTATTCGTATTGGCTGAGCTACCATCCTTTTTATGGGCAAAAGCCTCAATTGATATTCGCAAAATCCACAGTGCACCTTCCATCAGGATTCAAATAGATCCCTTAAAACCTCTCCCATAATTAATACCCTATAAATGAGCCTCTCAAGGAGACATCAAGTCCATAATAGAATATTACAATGCTCGGGGCTTCATCATCCCCTGCACTAGTGTCTGTAATTACCTCTATTTTAGCTGTGAGAAAACCCAATGACCAGGATGGAAATTTGCCTAAGACCTCCAAGCAATAAATAACATTGTTACTCCTTGGCACCTTGTGGCTCCTACCCGCCCCCCCCCCACCCCAGCCACTAACATGCATTCTTTCTGAAGGCACATTTTTCACTGTAATTGATCTATGCAACACCTTTTTAGGATTCCAGTTGATGAGGATAGCCAATATCTTTTTGCTTTCACTTGGGAAGAACGGAAATATACCTGAACAATAATGCCCAGGGTTTCACAAAGAGTCGTTTTTACTTTTCATGAACCTTAAAAGTTGATTTGGACGATAAAAAGTTTTCTCCAGGCTCTATCTTGTTGTAAAATACATAGTTGATTTGCTTCTCTGCTCCCCTTCTCAAACCTCTTCACAGGAAGAAAGCATCCATCTGTTGAAATTTTTGGCCTTAAAGGGACATAAAGTCTCCAAAGAAAAATTGCAGTTTTCTCAAACTCAGGTTTGATACTTGAGGCATCAGAATAAGGACTACATTTGAATCAGATGAAACCCCTCACAACTGCTTAGTGCTGACAGATTACCTTTGAATCCCTGTGGCAATTTATCTGAAACTCCTCTAACCAGTGCAGGTTTCTCATGGTTTACTGATGGTTCTTACCTAAAAGATGAAAATAGTAAATATCATACTGAGTATTCTATTGTAATTCCTCTCGAGGTCACTGAAACAACACCTTTACATTTCGGATAATTCATCCCAACAGGCTGAACGATATGTCCTTACTTGAGTTCATATCTTAGCCAAGGGTAAAATTGCAAACATTTATACTGTTAGTTGGTATGTTTTCAGGGGTAGCTCATGATTTTTGAATATTATGGGGACAATTTGCTGTCCTTATCTCCAATGGAAATAAAATTTCAAATGGCTCCTACTTCCAAAATTTATCAGATGCCATATTTTTGTCAATTGCCCTGGCTCTTAAGGTTCCTGGGCATTTCAGACTCACTCCCTGGAGGACAAAGTAATCCACTGCACTGATATTTCTGCCAAAATTGCTCTTCTCAAGGAAATTAATGGCCAGACTTCTGCCATAGCTCAAAGGGATGTTCTCCCAAATGATAATTTTGGAAAAATTGGTAAATATCTAACAATTGGCCCTAGGAAAGGGAAAAAAATATTGGAAATCTAATAATTTTGACTCCTTAAGAAGACAACTAATTCTGTTTGGGGCCAAATAACACTCTGGCCCTACCAGAATTCTAAAATTTGCTGTACTTAACCACTGTACATGCATTAAACCATTGGTCTGCTGACAAATGATAGCATTTATGAAACAATACTGGTGGGGAAAAGTTAATGAGGCTTTCCAAAATGCCTACCATCCAGAGAAATCTGTTCCTATAAATGCATTTTATACAACTTCCCCTCTCATGTATAAATATATTTTAGTCATGGTTTGTGTGTTTTCTCACTGGACCAAAGCTTTCTCTTCTAAGTCAGGCCAATGCTTCTGTCAGAAAAGATTATACCTGGGAAACCCCTCTCAAACTTTATAGTGATCAGGGAACCTATTTTACTGGTCAGGTGCTTTGATAATTGTGCTGTTTGATTGGTTTTACAACACATTCATTGTGCATACCGTCCTCAACCCTCAGGATTAGTCACATGCTCTAGTGGCACTATTAAGACTCAACTGGCAAAATTAATAGATATCCTCCAAATACCTTGGTCGAAAGCACTGCTGTTGCTCTTCCAAACGTCAGATTCACCCCCATTGGAACTCCTCACTCTCACCCTTGTAATAGTCCTAGGACATCCAGTGCACTTTGCCCTGCTACCTCTGACCCACAGTTAATATAAGAAGATGTATACTTCAATACTATGAAGGTCTAATTGCTTCTATTAAAAATAACTATACTTTGTTATTTAAATTTTTTTTGAATTCCTGTATAATTAGCATACAGTGTTGTATTTTCAGGTGTACAATATAGTGATTCAACAATTCTGTACATTACTCAGTGTTCATTGTAAGTGTACTCTTAATCCCTTTCACCTATTTTACCCATCCCCCCATCCCTCTCCCCTCTGGTATTCATCAGTTCTCTATTTAACAGTGATTTTTTTGGTCTTTTTTTCCTTTGTTTCTTAAATTCCACATATGAGTGAAATCATATGGTATTTCTTTCTCTGACTTATTTCACTTAGCATTATACCCTTTAGCTCCATCCATGCCCTGCAAATGGCAAGATATCATTCTTTTTGATGGTAGAGTAATATTCTTGTGTGTGTGTGTGTGTGTGTGTGTGTGTGTACATACGTGTGTGTACACACTACATCTTCTTTATCCATTCATCTACCGATGGACACTTGGGCTTCTTCCGTAATTTGGCTATTGTAGTAGATAATGCTGTAATAAGCATGGGGTTGCATATATCTTTTGGAATTAGTGTTTTTATATTCTTTGGGTAAATACCCAGAAGTGGAACTGCTACATCCTACGGAAATTCTATTTTTAATTTTTTGAAGAATCTCCATACAGTTTTCCACAGTGGCTGCACCAGTTTGCATTCCCACTAAGAGAGCATGAGTGTTCCTTTTCCTCCACAGCCTCACCAACACTTGTTGTTTCTTGTGTTTTTGACTTTCGCCATTCTAACAAGTGTGAGGTGATATCTCACTGTGGTTTTGCTTTGCATTTCCCTGACGATTAGTGATGTTGAGCATCTTTTCATGTATCTGTTGGCCATCTGAAAGTCTTCTTTGGAGAAATGTCTGTTCCTCTCTTCCCATTGTTAATTGGATTATTTGGGGTTTTGGTGTTGAATTGTATAAATTCTTTTATAATTTGGTTACTAACCCTTTATCAGATATGTCATCTGCAAATATCTTCTCCCATTCAGTAGTTGCCTTTTATTTTTGTTGATTGTTTCCTTTAATGGGCAGAAGATTTTTATTTTGATGTAGTCCCAATAGTATATTTTTGCTTTTTTTCTCTTGCTTCAGGAGATCTATCTAGAAAAGTATTGCTACAGCCAATATCAGAGAAAATTACTGCATGTATTCTCCACTAGGATTTTTATGGTTTCAGGTCTCACATTTAGGTCTTTAATCAATTTTGAGTTTATTTTTCTGTATGATATGAGAAAGTGGTCCAGTTTCATTCTTTTGCATGTAGCTGTCCAATTTTCCCAACACCATTTGTTGAAGAGACTTTTTCCCATTGTATATTCTTGCCTCCTTTGTCAAAGATGAATGTCCATTTAATTGGGGGTTTATTTCTGGGCTATATTCTTTCAATTGATCTGTGTCTATTTTTGTGCCAGTACCATACTGTTTTGATTACTACAGCTTTGCAATATATCTTGAAATATAGGATTGTGATACCTCCAGTTTTGTTCTTTTTTTCCAAGATTACTTTGGCTAATTGAGCTCTTTTGTGGTTCTATAGAAATTTTAGTATTCTAGTTCTGTGAAAAATGCTCTTGGTATTTCCATGGGGGTTGCATTAAATCTGTAGATTGCTTTGGGTAGTATGGACATTTTAACAATATTTGTTCTTCCAATCCACGAGCACGGAATATCTTTCTATTTGTGTTGTTTTCAATTTCTTTTATCATTGTTTTATAGTTTCCAAAATACAGGTCTTTCACCTCCTTGTATAAGTTTATTCCTAGGTATTTTATTATTTTTGGTGCAATTGTAAATGGGATTGTTTTCTTAATCTCTCTGCTACTTTGTTATTAGTGTATAGAAATGTAACGAATTTCTTTATACTGATTTTATATCCCAAAATCTTACTGAATTCATTTATCAGTTATAGTAGTTTTTTTTGGTGAAGTGTTTAGGGTTTTCTATATTATGTCATCTGTATTATATTTCTGTATTATGTCTTCTGCAAATAGTGACAGTTTTAGATCTTCCTTACCAACTTGGATGCCTTTTTATTTCTTTTTCTTGTCTGATTGCTGTGGCTAGGACTTCCTGTACTATGTTGACTAAACGTGGTGAGTGTAAACATCCTTAGTTTTGTTCCTGATCTTAGGGAAAAAGCTCTCAGTTTTTCACCATTGAATATGATGTTAGCTGTGGGTTTTTCTTATATAGCCTTTATTATGTTGAGATATTTTCCCTCTAAATTTGTTTACAGTTGAATGGATGTTGTACTTTGCTGAATGCATTTTCTGAAACTATTGAAATGGGGGCGCCTGGGTGGCGCAGCTGTTAACTGTCTGCCTTTGGCTCAGGGCATGATCCTGGCGTTCTGGGATCGAACCCCGCATCAGGCTCCTTGCTCTACTGGGAGCCTGTTTCTTCCTCTCCCACTCCCCCTGCTTGTGTTCCCTCTCTCACTGGCTGTCTCTCTCTGTGTCAAATAAATAAATAAAATCTTTTAAAAAAAATGAAACTTTTGAAATGATCATATGGTTTTTATCCCTTGTTGATGTGATGTATCATGTTGATTGATTTGTGAATATTGAACCACTCTTCTAGCCCAGGAATAAATCCCACTCGAATCTGGGGAATGATTTTTTTTTTTTTTAACGACCAGCATCCTTTCTTTTTATTTTTTGAGATTTTATTTATTTATTTAACAGAGAGAGAGAGTCACAAGCAGGGGGAGTGACAGGCAGAGGGAGAAGCAGGCTCCCTGCTAAGCAGGGAGCGCAACATGGGGCTCGATCCCAGGACCCTGCAATCATGACCTGAGTGAAGGCAGATGCTTAACTGACTGAGCCACCCAGGCACCCTGATTTTTTTAATGTAGTGTTGGATTTGGTTTGCTAATAGTTTGTTGAGGACTTTTTGCATCTATGTTCACCAGAGATTTTGGCCTATATTTTGTTTGTTTGTTTTTTGTTTTTTTGTAGTCTCTTTGTCTAGTTTGGGTATTTGGGTAATGCTGACTTCATTGAATGAATTTGGAAGCTATCCTTCCTCTTCTATTTTTTTTTGTAATAGCTTGTGAAGAATAGATATTAACTCTTCTTTAAATGTAGAATTCACCTGTGAAGCCATCTGATCCTGGATTTTTGTTTGTTGTGCATTTTTTGATTACCGACTCATCTTCATTGCTGGTAATCAGTCTGTTCAAATTTTCTATTTCTTCCTGATTGGAAGAATGTTATATGTTTCTCGGAATTTATCTATTTCTTCTAAGTTGTCCCAATTTTTGGCATATTGGCATATTATATTTCTGTGGTGCTGGTTGTTACTTCTCTTTTAGTACTGATTTTGAGTCTTCTCTTTTCTTTCTTTTTTTTTTTTTTGATAGTTTTGGCTAAAGTTTATTAATTTTGTTTATCTTTTCAAAGTCATGGCTCCTGATTTCGTTGATCTGTTCTAATTTTTATTATGTCCCTCCTACTGGTTTTGGCTTTTGTTTGTTCTTCTTTTTCTAGTTTTAGTTGTAAAGTTAGGTTGTTTGAGATTTTTCTTGCTTCTTGAGACAAGCCTCTATTGCTCTAAAATTTCTTCTGAGAACAGCTTTTGCTGCATCCCAAAGATTCTGGATAGTTGTGTTTTCATTTTCATTTGTCTCCATGTATTTTATTTCCTCTTTGATATCTTGGTTGACCCTCTCATTGTTTAGTAACATATTGTATTACCGCCATGTATTTGTGGTTTTTCCAGATTTTTTCTTGTGGTTGATTTCTAGTTTCATAGCATTGTGATCAGAAAAGATGCATGGTATGACTTTTATCTTTTTGAATTTGTTGACTTATTTTGTGGCCTCACATGTGATTTATCCTGAATAATGTTCCATGTGCCTTTGAAAAGAATGTGTATTCTGCTGTTTTAAGATGGAATATTCTGAATATATTTATTAGATCCATCTGGTTCAATGTGCCATTCAAAGCCACTGTTTCATTGTTGATTCTGTTTAGATAATCTATACATTGATGTAAGTAGGGTGTTAAAGTCCCCTCCTATTATTGCTATTGATTACTTCCTTAGTTATTAGCTGCTTTATGTATCTGGATGCTCTCTTGTTGGGTGCATAAATGTTTACATTTGTTATTACCTTCTTGTGGAATTTTCCCTTTTATTATTACAAAGTGTCTTCGTCTCTTGTTATAGTCTTCATTTTAAAGTCTTTTGTCTGATATAAGTATTGCTACCTCAGCTTTCTTTTCATTTCTGTTTGAATGAGAAATGGTTTTCCAACCCTTCACTTTCAATCTGCATGTGTCTTTAGGTCTAAAATGAATCCCATATAGGAAGCATATAGATGGGTCTTGCTTTTTTTTTTTTTTTTAGTCGGCTCCATGCCCAGTGTGGAGCCCAATGTGGGCTGAGATCAAGAGTCATATGCTCAACCGACTGAGCCACTCAGGTGCCCTAGGTCTTGCATTTTTATCCATTCTGTCACCTTATTTCTTTTGATTGGAGCCTTTAGTCCATTTAAATTCAGAGTAATTATTGATAGGTATGTACTTATTGCCATTTTGTTACTTGTTTTTCAATTGTTTTGTAGTTTTTCTCTGTTCCGTTCTTCTCTTGCTCTCTTCTCCCACAGTTCCTTTCTCTTTATTTTTTGTATATCTATTTCTGGTTTTTGATTTGGTTGACTTGGTTACCATTAGATTTATATATAACATCTTAGGCATATATAGTCTATATTAAGTGGATAGTCACTCAAGTTTGAATCCATTCCAAAAGCACTACATTTTTATTCCTCTCCCCTTCATGTTTTCCGTATATGGTATCCTACTTTACATCCTTTTAATTTGTGAATTCCTTGACTGATTTTTATAGATATACTTAACTTTACTGCTTTTGTGTTTCCTACTTTTCTTACTCTTTCCTTTCCACTGAGAGAGTCCCCTTTAACATTTCCTATTTCCTATAGCACTGGATTAGTAGTGATGAGTTCCTTTAACTTTAGTTTGGGAAACTATCTTTCCTTCTATTCTGAAGGAAACCCTTGCTGGATAGAGTATTTTTGGTTGCAGGTTTTGTTTGTTTGTTTGTTTGTTTAGCACTTTGAATATATCATGCCACTCTTCTCTGGCCTGCAAAGTTTCTGTTGAAAAATCAGCTGATAACCTTACGGGATTTCCCTTGTATGTAACTGTTTGCTCTTGCTGCTTTTAAAATTCTCTGTTGACCATTACCTTTTGCCATTTTAATTACTATGTGTCTTGATGTGGCTTGATTTTGTTGGGGGCTCTCTGTGCCTCCTACATCTGGATATCTGTTTTCCAAGATTCAGGAAGTTTTCAGCTATTACTTCTTCAAATACATTTTCTGTCCCCTTTTCTCTCTCTCCTCCTTCTGGGATCCTGATAATTCAAATGTTATAATGCTTGATGGTGTCGTTGAGTTCCCTTTAATCTATTTTCATTTTGGGTTCGTTCGTTCATTCATTCATTCATTCATTCTCCTATTCAGCTTGATTGCTTTCCATTACTCTGTCCTCCAGTCACTGATCCATTCTTCTGTTTCTTCTAGTTTACTATTTATTCCCTCTAGTGTTTTTAAATTTCAGTTATTGAGTTCTTATTAGAACTTAGATAAAAGAGCCTGATTGTTTCTTTTTGATGTTTTCTGTCTCTTTGTTGAGGCTCTGACAGAGGTCTTTCACTCCTTTCTCAAGTCCAGTGAGTATCTTTATGATTGTCACTTTGAATTCTCTATCAGGCATATTACTTATCTCTTTCATTTAGCTCTCTTTCTGTATTTTGTCCTGTTCTTTCATTTGGGGCATATTCTTCCCCTCATTTTCACTCTTTGTGTCTGTTTCAGTGTGTTAGGAAAATCAGCTATATCTCCGGCTCTTGAAAGTAGTGGCCTTATAAGAGGTTCTTTTGTGCTCTGCAGTGCAATGTCCCCTTTTCACCAGAACCTGGTGCTTCAGGGATGTCTCCTATGTGTGTTGTATGCACCCTGGTATTGTGGCTGAGTTTTTGCCTTCAGTCCAGTCATCTGCAATGGCTCTTTTTGCTTGTTGTGGGCAGAGCTTAGTATCTGTGTTGTTAGAGGGTATGTCTGGAGCTGCCTTTGGCTTGAGTTGAGTTTGACCAGGTGTTTTCCAGGGATGCAGTAGCATAGAACTATGGAACACTTTTTCTGTGTGGTTCCCTGAGAAGCTTTGGTGGTGGTTGTGGGAGAGGGTGAGGCCAGGCACCAGACGTCTGCCCCTAGCCTACTGCTGGTGCTGCAGTTGGACTGGTCTGTGTGGTTATCTTCCCCTCTCCCAAGGGCAGGAGTCATTTTGGAGTGATGCTGGTCCCTTTGTAGACTCCAGGTTTGTGACACCACTTTGGATGGGCTCAGGCTAAGGCTGTATTGGAGGGGGTAGGTCTGCAGAAGAATGTGGGGGCAGGATGCATGGTGCCAGCAAGGGGTGTGCTGGTCCAAAGTGGGAGAGGAGCTACAGCCATCCAGGAAAACTCCCGCCCAGGCCAGCCAGTTTGTGGAGGGGCAGATATGCAGAAGACGTGGGGGTGAGGCATGCTGCTAGCAAGCTAGGTAGGGAGTGTTCCAGCAGCATTGTCTTTTGCCGTTATCTGTGTATCTAGACTAGGGGAGGGAAATGGTGCGTACCAGCTCTTTTGTTGTTAAAGTGTCCCAAAGATCCCTGCCCCTTCAACACACACTGTTATTAAGTAAATCTCCTTCTTGTGTACCCCTGGTGTTTTTCAAACTGCTGCTCTATGCTGTGTCTCAGAGGGGCTGTTTGGTGTGCTGTCTCTTTAAGGGTGAGAACTCAGTTTCCTATTGCCCTCTGGCTCTCGGAGCCAAGCCAGCTGATTTTTATTAAGCTCTGGATATTAAGCCCCTTTGATTGTAAAATTCATGAAATTTGCCCCTCCCATTTTCAAAGCCAAATGTTATGGGGGTTTGTCTTCTCCATGTGGGTTCCCTGTGCCTGGGGTGCCTGGTGTGGAGTCTGCTCCCCACTGCTACCTGTACCTATGGCATCCCTCTCTCCCAGGGATAGTCCTGTGGGTCATCTTGGCTCCTGACTACATCTCCGTCCTTCCTACCCTCTTTGATGTGCTCTCTTCTTTTATATTTAGTTGTGGAGAGTCTGTTCTTTCAGTCTTTGGGTCATCATCAGAGCTCAAAAATAAGCATGCTTAGGTAGAGCAATCTTATCACAATGCACTCTCTGGAGATTTTGTTGGATGAAAAGCACCTCCATAAAAAGTCTTCTGCCTCACTGAAAAGACCCGTATCAGGAACTGCAAACCAACCCTTGTGCCATGAAACTCCAGGAGAGACTCTTAGATTCACGTAACACATCTAAAGAAAGCACCAAACCATAACTGGACCTGCACACCATCTGATGACATGAAAGTAAAGATATCCAGGAATTGAAGCAGATGATATCGGAGGAGACAGCTTTCCTAAGATGTCTGGACCAGGCCTGTATACCTTTTTCTCACCATTGACGCTTCTCTCTTTTTTTGTGGGAAGATGATGCCTCCTCTGCATTTCCCAAGCCCTTGTGGAAGACAGAGACCTCTTCTTTTGATTATAGCTTTTTGGAAACAGCTTCATCATGATCCTGGGACAAATTCACTTGCTTTATTTTTGAAGGGTTAGAAAGTTCAGAATTCACCAAAGTCTTTCATCTGAACTATTAACTGATTTTAGATTCTTTTTTTTTTTTAAGATTTTATTTATTTATTTGACAGAGATAGAGACAGCCAGTGAGAGAGGGAACACAGGCAGGGGGAGTGGGAGAGGGAGAAGCAGGCTTATAGCGGAGGAGCCTGATATGGGGCTCAATCCCATAATGCTGGGATCACGCCCTGAGCCGAAGGCAGACACTTAACCACTGTGCCACCCAGGCGCCCCTGATTTTAGATTCTTATCCAGATTCATGGTTTCTGAGTTTGCAACCACAGACTGTATTTTCAATAACACATTTAATTCCAAACAGTCTTTTGAGATAACAATACTGTCGTAAAACATCTTTGAGGTTGTGCTGTTTTGCAAAAAGTTCATCAGCCATTGCTTCATGTTTCTACCTGCACTGTAACTTCTCAAGATGCCTCAGTCAGTTCTTTCAATGTGCTCTTGAAGTATTTATGATTCTGTTTTCATGGTCTCTTTAAGTGGAGCCTACTGGGAGGCATACATGGTTCTAGGTTTGCCTTCATAGAGTCTTTCTCCCATAAGTTGGAAAAAGTGTCAATAAATATTTCAGTGGCTACTTCCAGACCTACAGTCCTGGTTTAGAACCATTATACAATTTGGAATTGGTATGTTACTTCTGTTTTGTATATTTAATTTTTATTTTGTTGCCTGTCAGACTTTAAAAAATGTTGTATCCACTAATGTGATGCTGGCTCAACACTTCGAGATGATTTCCAACACTTAGGACCTTGAGTAGATACTACTTTAGGTGGGAGTACCTGAGAGGTTCTCCCTTCTAATCCTCTTGTTACTCAAATGTGACCTTTAGTGCTTTCCCTCCAATATGGGATGTGACAACCAGGGGAAGATCCTTCCTGGTACTGAGGGACAAAACCACTAAATGTGGAAAACTTCCCTCTTGATCAGTGATGCTTTCAAAAAAAGATTTTGATCAAAAGTGGGAAATGTGAAAATTAGCAAAAGGATACCTCATTTAGAATGGAGTTGGAGGTCTACAGGGGGAGCTGTCATGTCCTGCCACTCATCAACTGCAGATCCAACATAAAAAGCAGGGGTAACTTGCCCGTGGATACTACTTTCTTATCTCAGCAAGAAGGATTTCCTCCTACCCAAGTAGAGCCCAGGTAATTAGAGACTGTCAGAACTCAGCCAATGAAAAACCACTATATTTCAAGTTTCTAGTTTACTCCAAATGACTTTTCATTTAGAACAGCCTTCTCAATTTCCCCCTTTCCTCTATAAGAGCATTCCCTCTCCTCTGTTCTGCAGATTTACCAATGCTCTTGCCATAGCTTGCTTGTCCTGGATTGTAATTCTCTGCTATTCCCAAATTCAGTTTTTTGCTGGTAAAATAACTGGCAGTTTTATTTTTAAGGCTAACAGTCCAAAGAGCAACTCTTTTTTAAAGACAGGGACAATTTCCAGTTCTTAATCTAACAGATTTTGAAGCAGAGGTATTTAAATGCCAGTAAAACAGTATATATATATTGCTTAGGAGAAGAAGGAAAGGTAGTAAAGTGTTTGCAAAGAACCTACTCAGTGTGGAAACCTGACATCGGAAATACTTACTTATTGTAGCCCCAATACCTCTGTGGGCATTTGGAAAATCAATTATTCAAAGAAGCAAAATTTTGTTCATTCATATGTTCATGGTAAATGGTCTTCAGTGCTCTTTTTTCCTTATAGTTTCAGTTGATTCATCCAGTTATATTTTTAGGATTTCTATTATATCACAAGCTCTCAGGATTCAAACATAAGCAATCTAAACAAATTAATCTTAATTATCAGAATTAAAATAGGGGTAGGGGCGCCTGGGTGGCACAGCGGTTAAGCGTCTGCCTTCGGCTCAGGGCGTGATCCCGGCGTTATGGGATCGAGCCCCACATCAGGCTCCTCTGCTATGAGCCTGCTTCTTCCTCTCCCACTCCCCCTGCTTGTGTTCCCTCTCTCCCTGGCTGTCTCTATCTCTGTCGAATAAATAAATAAAATCTTTAAAAAATAAATAAATAAAATAAAATAGGGGATAAGGTTTGTCATGGAAATGAGTCTAAAAGCTCCAAAAACAATGGATCATTCCAATTTCACACTCTGTAATTTTTATTTTAGTGGGCAGCTGCCTAGGAGAAAAATGGGTTATGTAGAGTTAATTCTGAAAAGTAAAAAATAAAATAAAAATTTAAGGAAACTGAAAAAATTAAGAAATATCTGGTTTAACTCTTACACCTAGTTCTCCCCCACCCTTCACCCATCCATTCTCCTCA
The DNA here is from genome assembly GCF_002007445.2 of Ailuropoda melanoleuca. NCBI lineage: Eukaryota > Metazoa > Chordata > Mammalia > Carnivora > Ursidae > Ailuropoda > Ailuropoda melanoleuca. Next base: position 55,518,626 of record NC_048219.1, on the reverse strand, counting down.
CAATGATCCAGGGATTACTGATCTCTCCCCCTTTCTCATTTGTTAATGCAAATCTTATGTCCCTCCCCTGCTTAAAACACTCTAATAGCTGGCTGCCCATTCATCTCAGGATAAAATACAAAATCCTCAGTGCTCTACAAAGCCCTACTTGATCTTGTCACTACCTACCTTACTAGTTTTATCTGATTTCATGTACTTTCAGGATTTCTGTGCTCCAGCCACATTGATATTCTTTTGGTTGCAGAAATTCAGAATTCTTCTGAGGTATTGAGACATTTGCCCTCTTTTGTTCCCTCTGCTGAGAGTGCTCTTTTTGTTTATAGGTAACCCTCCATCGTGTCTAGGTCATTGCACAGATTTCAGCTTTCCCCCAAAGTGTGTAGTTCTCAGAAGTTTTCCTGCCCTACCAGGGTAGCAGGCCCCCTTTGTATGCTGTCATGGCTTGCCTGCATTCCCATGTAGCCCTTAACACTATTGTAATTGAACCGCTCATGGACCGGGTCTCTTTAAGTTCTGTCACTAATGTCTAGCAATATACATTCCCTAGACCTTACTGGAATTCAATAAATATTTGCTAAATCAATGAGTTAACACCTTATTTGGAATAAAATGATCAGTGAGACTTCTGTGCTTCTAGAATTATCTGTGGGGTGAAAATACCGGTGAAACATAACATCCACCACCTTAGAACTATTCTAAGAAGTCTGTTTCACCAAAAACCATTCATAGTAAATGCAATATCTGGTACATTTGTATAGATGGAGTGGCTCCACCTGCAGCAGCCAGAAATGAATATTAATCAATCTCCCTTTCTCTTACTTTATTCATTCAGTTAGTTACAAAGTCCTGTTAATTTTGTCCTTAGGATCTTCCGTATCTGTTCATTTATCTTATTTATCTCTGCCTTTCTATGAGTTTAATTTGAGGTCATCATCATCTTTTGCATAGATTCTTTTTTTTTTTTTTTAAAGATTTTATTTATTTATCTGACAGAGATAGAGACCCAGCGAGAGAGGGAACACAAGCAGGGGGAGTGGGAGAGAAAGAAGCAGGCTCATAGCGGAGGAGCCTGATGTGGGGCTCGATCCCATAACGCCGGGATCATGCCCTGAGCCGAAGGCAGACGCTTAACCGCTGTGCCACCCAGGCGCCCCATGCATAGATTCTTCTAACAGCTTTCCTATTAGTTATTCTTTCAGTTTTAGCCTCTCTTCCCACTTCAGCTGAAGGTATTTTTCTAAAAGGTATATATAAATGCATACCTAAAATGTATATATTCTCCTTTTAAAACGCTTTGCCTCAGGATAATGTACTAATTTCTCAAGAGGGCTTACAAGGCCTTTTATGACTTAACCCTGCCTACCACTCTTTTGTTCTTTACTGCTATCTCCTTCCAAATTCAAGGTGTCAGCTGTACCCAATAGTTATGTAATCACTTCCAGGTCTTGGCTCTTTCCACTATTTCTTCCTAGCCCTACTTTTGAGGCCTGGCTAATTTGTCCCACCACCAATTATATTAGGACACCTATTTCTTGTTTGCCATTGTACTTGTAATGCCTGACATATGATCAGTATTAATGTTATTTTGGGTTGTCAGCATTGTATTCTTCTTGTTTTTAGTGATGATGATTATCTTTATTGTTTTGGCAGGTGTTTGTTTTTGATGTTGGAAGTAAAACTTGGAAATTTTATGATTGGTCACATATTACAACTGTGGTGATTTTTGGAGAATATGATCCAGAACTCATGTGTTATGCTCATTCACATGGGGCCAGAGTAGTGCTAAAAGGTGAGTTACAGTTCTTACCAGATACATCCAGCCAATTGGTAAGTTTACCTGCATTGTTTGCCATCCTGACCTTCCAAAAAAATTCCCTTTTCATGTTTATCTGGTATATTTTTTATTATCCTAAAATTAATCTTAGATACTAATTCATTTCACAGATAGTTATTTTTAAAGAATTAAATAAGTCACAATGATTTTGAGCAATAAAAAAAAAGTGAATCCTAATTAGCATGATGATTTTCAGCTAGTCATAGTCTTCAGTTTCTACTTCTAATTTGAGAATTATACTACTGATTACTCATGATGTTATTTCAGAGATTGAGTAATGATTTTCTATTATTTTTGAATATTATTTCTCTTCTTGGAAAACTTAAATTGGGGCCTTAGTATTCCAAAGTAATGAGATGTTTTAATGGTTTTGTGAAATAAATGTCATTAAACTGCAAAAAGCATATATGCATAAAAGATGTATATTTCTTCCACAGGAGATGCGCCCTTAAAGAATATCACTGATCCTATTTTCAGAGCATCCTGGATAGCTCAAAAAGTTAAGTTGGCCAAAACACAATATATGGATGGAATTAATATAGACATAGAGCAAGGAGCTAATTGTTTATCACCTGAATATTATGCATTAACCACTTTAGTCAAAGAAACCACAGACTCTTTCCATCGTGAAATTAAGGGATCACAGGTAAAAGTTCATTTGTTATTTTTTTTTGGAAACTCCTATTTTCCCTACCAAAATGTATTCATGAAGGTGTGACTAATAGAATCTCAGTTTTACTGAGTAGTAAAGAACTTCACATATATCCTAAAAATATTTTCTGGAAATTTTGAGGTTCTTATTAGAGAAGTTTTACAGAATTTTAAGGTGCTCTATTCTCTGTCCATATGAAGACACAGCATTGAGATTGTTCCGCCTACTTGCCTTGCAGCAGGTTTAGAGATATTAAATAGGCAATTAGATCAGCAAGAATCAGGAAGTGCTTAGCTGTCCAGGCCCTGCTTTCACCAGAGCAGGACAGAAATAGCTCTTGCCTAAGAGTAGATATCATTCTGGGGAAGTGTCTCACTTGCTTCATAGGTTCTGGATTACTTGTAGAGCACCTAATGTCTGAGAAAGCTCAAAGGTCTAACTCCATAGAATTTGAGAGAGCTGCGACAAAGGCTTCCCTGTAGCCATAGTGAGCATGATTAGAGCAGACGACCACAGCAGAAGGCATCTTGCCAGGCAATATATGGGTAATAAAAGATAATGTGGCCCTGGATCAGTGATCTCAAACCAGGCCACATATTAAGATAACCAAGTCTGTCTGTCTGTCTGTCTTTCTTTTTCTTTTTTTGAGAGACAGCATGCATGTATGCAAGCAGGCAGGGGAGGGTCAAAGGGAGGAGGAGAGAGAATCTTAAGTAGGCTCCGTTCTCAGCACAGAGCCTGGTGCTGGGGCTTGATCTCATGACCCTGAGATCATGATCTGAGCTGAAATCAAGAGCCAGACACTTAATCAACTGAGCCACCCAGGCACCCCAAGATAACCAAGTCTTTAAACACACACACACACACACACACACACACACTGCAATAAAGCAACTCAAATGAATTTTTTGGCTTTCCAGTGTGTATAAAGTTATGTTTACACTGTACTATAGTCTATCGAGTATGCAATAGTATTACATCTGAAAAGTAGATACCTTGATTAAAAACTAATTTATTGCTAAAAATGCTAACTATCATCTGAGCTTTTCAGCAAGTTTTAATCTTTTTGCTCGGAATGGGTCTTGCCTTGATGTTGATGGCTGTGGCTGATCAGGGTGGTGGTTGCTGAAGGTTGGGGAGGCTGTGGCAATCTCTTAAAATAAAACAACAATGAAGTTTGCTGCCCTGATGGACTCTTCTTTTAACAAACAATTTCTCTGTGGCAATGCTGTTTAAATAGCATTTTACCCAGAGTAGAACTTCAAAAATTGGGGTAAATTTATGTAATATTCTAAATCTTTTGTTATTTCAACAATCTAAATGGCATCTTCACCAGGAGTAGATTCCATCTCAGGAAATCACTTTCTTTTCTCATTCATAAGAAGCAATTCCTCATCTGTGAAAGTTTTATCATGAGATAGCAGCCATTCAGTCATATCTTCAGGTTCCACTTCTAATGCTAGTTCTCCTGCTATGTCTACCACATCTGCAGTGACTTCTTCCATGAAAGTCTGAAACCCCTCAACATCCTTCATGAGGGTGGGTATCAACCTGCCTGTTCCAAACTCCTCTTACTGTTAATATTTTGATTTTTTCCCATGAATCACGAATGTTCTTAATGGCATCTAGAATGGTGACTCCTTTCCAGAAAGTTTTCAATTTACTTTGCCCAGATCCTTTAGCAGAATCACTGTCTATGGCAAACATAGTTCTACTTAATTTGTTTCTTAAATAAAAAGATTTGAAATTTGGAATGACTCTTTGATCCATGGGCTGCAGAATGGAAGTTGTGTTAGCAGACATGAAAACATGCACCTCATTGTCCATCTCCATCGGCGTTCTTCAGTGACCAGGTATGTTGTCAGTGAACAGTCATATTTTGAAAGGAATCTTTCTTCAGTAGTTCTCAACACTGGGCTTAAAACATTCAGTAAACCGTGTTGTAAACAGATGTGCCCTCAGCCAGGCTTTGTTGTTCCATTTATAGAGCACAGGCAGAGTAGACTTAACATAATTCTTACGGGCCCTGGGATTTTCCGAGTGGTCAATGAGAATTGGCTTCAACTTAAAGTCACTAGCTGCTTTAGCCCCTATCGAGAGACTCAGCCTGTCCTATGAAGCCTTGAAATGAGGCATTGACTTCTTTCTAGGTATGGAAGTCCTAGATGGCATCTTCTTCCAATAGAAGACTGTTTTGTTTATCTTGAAAATCTGTTGTTCAGTATAGCCACCTTCATTAATTTATCTTAGCCAGAGTTTCTAGATAACTCTCTACAGTGAGTTATCAGCACTTGCTGCTTCACCTTGAACTTTTTTTTTTTAAATGGAGAAAACTCCTCCCCTTAAACCTCATGAAGCAACCTCTGCTGCTCCAAACTTATTTTTGCAGCTTCCTCACTTCTCCCAACCTTCACAGAATTTAAGGCCTTATTCTCTGGATTAGGGTATGGCTTAAGGGAATGTCGTGGCTGGTTTGATCTTCCATCCAAACCACTGCAACTTTTTCCATATCAGCAATATGGCGGTTTTGCTCTCTTATAATCCATGTGTTCACTGGAGTAGCACTTTTTATTTCCTTCAAAAACTTTTTGCTTTCACAACTTGGCTGTTTGGCATCAGAAGCCTAGCTTTCGGCCTATTTCAGCTTTTGACATACTTTCCTCCCTAAGCTTAATCATTTCTAGCTTTCGATTTGAAGTGAGAGATGTGTGACTCTTCCTTTCACTTGAACACTGAGAGGCCATTGTGGAGTTATTAATTTGTTCTAAATTCCAATGTTGTGTCTCAGAGAATAGGGAGGCCCAAGAAGAGGGACAGAGACAGGGAAATAGCCAGTGGGTGGAACAGTCAGAACACACACATTTATGGGTTGTTTGCCATCTTATATGGGAATGATTTGTGGCACCCTAAAACTGTTACAATAGTAACATTAAAAATCACTGATCACAAATCAGCAGAACAAATAATGAAAAAGTTTGATAAGTTGTGAGAATTATCAAAATGTGACACAGAGACATGAAGTGAAAAAAATGCTTTTGGAATAATGGTGCTCATAGACTTGCTTGATGCAGGGTTGCCAAAAACTTTAAATCTGTTTTAAAGAAAATGCGGTATCTGTGAAACACAATAACATGAGGTATACGTATTCAAGACTAAACAGTGAGATTTTTTTGAAGGTGGGGACCAGCTCCTTTTATCTAATACAATGTTAAAAATTGTTTATTTAGTGAATAAATGATATCCGCCTTTCAAAAATTTAAAATCTAGTTAAGTAGGAAATATATACATATGAAATATATATTCTATTTCATATAAATCGGTTTAGAGTCACTGCTTTATACTGAGAATCACCTAATTGTTAAAATATCTTGAAAGATTAAGTGTGGCATAGAGCCTAGGAACTGTATTTTTACTGTGTGTGTGTGTGTGTGGGTGTGTGTGTGTGTGTTTACTGTGCTGATTTTGGTACAATTGGACAACATGAATTTGAGATTCACTGGAAAATAATAAATGATGTAAGGATTGATTTCTCTGTGGCTTTATGTAGTAAGGAAGTTTTGTCAGTGTAGAATTTGGCTTGTCAGCTGAGTACAATTTATTTATTACTTATTTATCCCATCCCCCCACCCACCTCCCCTCTGGCAACTATCAGTTCTCTGTGCTTAGAAGTCTGTTTTTTGTTTCTTCCTTTGTTCACCTTCTTTGTTTCTTAAATTCCACATATGACTGAAATCATATATATTTGTCTTTGACTTATTTCACTAGGCATAATACCTTCTAGGTCCATCCATGTTGTTGCAAAGGGCAAGATCTCATTCTTTATGGTTGAGAAATATCCCATCACATATAGAGAGGGAGGGAGGGAGGAAGGGAGAGAGAGGGGGAGACAGACACAGAAACACACCCACATCTGCTTTATCCCTTCATCTATGGATATACACTTGGATAGCTTCCACGTCTTGACTATTGTAAATCGTGCTGCAATAAACATAGGGATGCATATCTTTTTGAATTAGTGTTTTCATTTTCTTTGGGTAAATACCCAGTAGTGGAATTACTGAATCATATGGCATTTCTATTTTTAATTTTGAGGAAACTCCATACTGTTTTCCATAGTGAATGCATCAATTGACATTCTCACCAACAGTTCACAAACGTTCTCCACATCCTTGTCAATACTTATTTCTTGTCTTTTTGATAGTAGCCATTCTGATAGGTGAAATCTCCTTGTGGTTTTGATTTGCGTTTCCCTGCTTAGTAATGCCAAGCATCTTTTCACGTGTCTGTTGGCCATTTGTGTGTCTTCTTTGGAAAAATGTCTATTCAGGTCCTCTGCCCATTTTTAGTTGGACTATTTGTGTTTTGGGTGTTGTGTACATTTTTTATATATTTTGGATATTAACCCCCTTATTGGATATATCATTTGCAAAGATCTCCCATTCAATAGGTTTTTCATTTTGTTGATGGTTTCCTTCACTGTGCAAAAGCTTTTTATTTTGTTGTAGTCCCAATAGTTAATTTTTGCTTTTGTCTCCCTTGCCTGTGGAGGCATATCTAAAAAAATGTTGCTAAAGCTGATCTCAAAGAGATTACTAGCCAAGTTTTCTTCTAGAAGGCTTTTGGTTTCAGGTCTCACATTTAGGTCTTTAATTCATTTTGAGTTTATTTTTGTATATGGGTGGAGAAAGTGGTCCAATTTCATTCTTTTGCATGCAGCTGTCTTATTTTCCCATTACCATTTGTTGAAGAGACTTTCTTTTCCCCATTGCATTTTCTTGCTTCCTTTGTTGGAGATTAATTGACCATATAAATGTGGGTTTATTTCTGGGCTTTCTATTTGGTAACATTGATCTCTGTGTCTCTTTTTGGCCAGTACCATATTGTTTTGATTATTATAGCTTTGTGTAGAGTATTTTGAAATCTGGAATTGTGATCCTTCCAACTTTGTTCTTTGTACCATAAGGATTTTAGTAGTTTATTCTAGTTCTGTAAAATAAATAAATAAATAAAAAGTAAAAAATGGTTCTTGTATTTTGATAAGGATTGCATTAAATCTGTAGCTTGCTTTGGGTAGTATGGATATTTTAACAGTATTAATTCTTCCAATCCATGAGCATGGAATATCTTTCCATTTGTTTGCGTCGTCTTCAATTTCTTTCATAAATTCAATTCAATTTCTTTCTTTTATAGTTTTTAGAGTATAGGTCTTTCACCTCTTTTTTTCTAACTAGATATATATATATATATGTATATGTATATATATATATATATATATATATTTTATCATATGTTAGTCACCATACAGTATATCATTAATTTTTGATGTAGGGTTCCTTGATTCATTGTTTGCATATAACACCCACTGCTCCATGCAATACATGCCCTCCTTAATACCCTTCACTGGGCTAGCCCATGCCTCCACCCC